>NC_061115.1:166841832-167141832 GCF_002878395.1 Capsicum annuum | reverse complement strand
AAAATGAACCAAATGCCCTAAATTATCAAAGAACCAAAATTTGGATTGGTAAGGTAGGGCGTATCGCAAGCTCCAGTACGGTGCAGTGAAGGGGGCATCGCGGGCTCCAGTACGGTGCAGTGGAGGGGGGGCATGGGCTCATCCCGGTGCTATTATTGTTTTGGATCCCCAAATAAGTCCTTATGCTTTTCCAAAAATTCTGAAGCTCACCCGAGACGTACTTTGAACTAGCTCAATCATGAATCAACTTAAAAATCGACGTTCTGAGGTCGGGAAGATCAAAATAAAATCATAAAAGTTTAGGGGAATAGGAAATGACTAAGTCCCAATATTAAGTGAAATTTCTAAGTCTTAGACCTCTTTAACACAAAATCGTGACCTGAATTGAGCTAGGATCTTATGGGGTGTTACAATATCTCCCCTTTGGGAATGTTCATCCTCGAATGAGACTGGTTTAGCTGAGAGTACTAGCGAAACTGAGATCATAAACTGAACATGCATGACTGAAAACATGATTGCATAACTGAGTCTGAAACATGATACATGAACTGAACTGAATGTATGCAATAACATGAGATGGATTACATAGCTGAAATTGAGAACAGAAAAGAGCCAATCTGAGGAAAATTATTACTTTAAGCTGAATGTGAGTTCGTAGAGAAATGATGAGGGTAGTTGGTTCGCATATCTTCTTCTGTTTCCCAAGTGGCTACCTTAATAGACTGATTCGTCCAAAGAACCTTGACCAATGGAACTTTTTTGTTCCTTAGTCTACGAATTTGACGATCAAGGATCTCAACTAGGACTTCTTCGTAAGAAAGGGTATCCTGAACATTTGTGCTTTCTAAAGGAACTACAACAGCTAGATCACCAATACACTTCTTTAATAAAGAAATATAAAATATCGGATGCACTAATGCCAAGTATTCAGGCAACTCTAGTTCATAAGCTACCTTCCCAAAATGACTCAGAATTTTGTAAGGGCCAACATATCAGAGACTAAGTTTCCCCTTCTTGTTGAATGTCTTCACTCCCTTCATGGGCGAGATTTTTAGATATTCCAAATCCCTAAATTCAAACCTAATATCTCTTCTCCTCACATCTGCATAGGATTTTTTATGGCTTTGGGATGTCTTCAGCCTTTCCTTGATCAGCTGAACTTTTTTCATCGCATCAAACACTAAATCTAGCCCTATCAAAATAGCTTCACCTGTATCAAACCAACCAATAGGAGATCTACATATCCATCCCTAAAGAGCCTCAAATAGAGCCATCTGAATATTGAGTGATGGATGTTGTTATAGGCAAACTCAATCAAAGGTAAGCGATCATCCCAACTACTTTTAAAGTCAATAACATATGCTCTCAATATGTCCTCTAGGGTCTGAATGGTCCTCTCTTCCTGATCATTTGTCTGAGGATGAAAATCTATGCTGAGATGAACTTGGGTACTGTAACACAATAATTCGCTGAACCGAAATGTTACACAGTGCTCATGACCCCGAGGGACTACAAGCTAACCTATAACTGATATTTGTACCTGTATATTGCAAATCATGATATGATAATGCGGATTACATAGAACTGTAAGGCCATAAGATTTAACTTAATACAATCATGTGGGTGAAAATACCCAAAACATCTCAATCTGAACGTAAATCTGAACATAAATTTGTAAGCCTCTAAACTATCTGAATAAGGAGTTAAAGGAACATGTCTCCAACTAACTCCATAAATCTGAACTGAAGAAATAAATAAATGTATCAAATCATATTATCCTTGAATCAATGAGGACTCACTATTTCTCTGCGACTGGAATGCTACCGCTACTACTGGGCTGGAGCTCGTGTCTCGGAACCTATGGTGTAACATGAAAAGAAAACACCATAGTGCAAATGCGTCAGTACAACTGGAGTACTGAGTATACGAGGAAGGTAGGCTGAACATAAAGGGTTTCATGCATGAATAACATTGACTGACTAATATGAACGTAGGAGTGCAAACAGACATATATAGAAACTAGGACCGTGAATATGTGATAGCATGACCTGTAAGCTAATACATGGTTTACTAATAACTGTCATGACTGATACTGAAACTGATAACATGGACGACTATATCTGACAGTCCTGTATATACTGAAATCTAAAGAACGCCCTGAGTTTTTTTACTGAGACTGATAATGAAACTGTGGGAAGCAGTGTTTAACCGACATGCCCCATGTATGCCGTTATGGCTAAGCTGGGGTCCAATCTCTTCCCCGACTAGAGGGGTGTCAATACCGTGCCATGGGTAAGGATAGCCTGTGAGTGACCCTTATCTGGCGGGTACTTAATGAGAATGGTGGGAACCCTAAAATGGGTTAAGACACCTCATCAACCCTAATCTGACGGGTTAAGATGTCTCAACCTATGCTGGCTACGTAGTTCTGGAACACAAGGATGACTACTAAGAATTACACCCTAAACTGGCGGGTGAGTTCCCATCCTTGGGTTCACTCGGTGCTAACCTCTACTCCCATCTGGAGGGACTAGACATGAATAACTGACTGTGCATGACTTAATCTTACTGAATTCCGTTGACTGGAGGAATGTTACTGATATCTGACAACTGACTAAGATCATGAGGTTTTCCTGAGTCACATGACTGACTGAAGTCTATGGAATCATACCTTGAGTTCGGATATCGTGAAAGATGACATGAATCTAGGCACACAACTATAGTTTTTAGGTACAACTACCCCCAGGAATCGATGGAAGGAAACTAACACACATGACTGACTTGATCATAAGAGTAGAGTCCATAATTTATAATATCATAAGTAGGGATCTCATACTAAGCATGGTTATCAACAATGTATTGCATGGAAAGGATTTCATATCAAATGGAAGTACTTGTACAATCTTAACATCATGTTTATTGCATAATCATATTGGCAACACATACCAATAGCATAGAAGTTCATGTGGATTGCATGGTTATCATACATCTTGTTTATAAGTAGGATTTGCAATTAAACATAACATAATCTCATAAGAATAGTTCATGAGTATTCCAACAATATTTACAAGGCACATTATCAACATAGAAGTCATTGGAACGTAAGGGCATATCATGAATCCTCCACTTAGTCACAATTTACCTATATTGCATGATTTCTAGTTGCTTAGGCATTTTATCAAACACCTTACATGCACATCTTAAGCATAGGTGAAATCATCAAATTATACATCATGAATAACCAAATTTACATGTTTCCAACTCATATGATATCATGAAATTCAAAAAAAACAATATAAAGATTCCATCTTGGGAATCACCCAATATCAACAACATGATCATCAACACCCCACAATATAGAAATCATACTTTATAATGATAAAGAGGGTTTTTGAGCTTTATGGATAAAAGGGATCCATAAATCAACTCAAGCATACCTTAGAAGGAAGATTCTTGATGATTGATGGAGGAATTTCCTTGAAATCGGATCTTCAAGCTTAGTTACGCAACCATAGTTTTTTTTCTCTTTTAGTGATCTTGGATGATGAGCTTTGAGATGATAATAGGGTTGTAATATGTTTAGAAGCTATATATTTTGTAGGGTTAAGTTTAGGGACGTGTAAGGAGTGTTAAAAAACTTAATTACCCTTAAAATAACTTAAAACGGAGTGTTTTTGGCACCTGGAACTGACTTAGGCTGCGCTTAAGTGATTGCCTAAGCTAGGTTGGGCGGCGCCTAACCAATCGCCTATGTTTGGGTTGGGCGGCGCCTAACCAATCGCCTATTTTTACTGTCTCTCACGAAAATGGACATAACTTTTTCTCGGGTATTTGATTAAGGCGAAATTGGTATCGTTGGAAAGCTAATTCGATTCTTTAAAATTTGATAGGTCCAAATCAGACAAAATACCACATTAAAATCGAGTTATACTCATTCAAATATGACCCTTTCAAAATCAAACACTAAATCTTGATGGATTCAAAAACTCTTAGCTTGTATTACCTTAAGTGACTCATATGAACATGCTTAATGCATCGTACGCTATCCTATCACTAGGATATTCATTGTAAGTCATGTTCTCAAGTATGAATCACAGGATAGGAGATTTCATACGTAGGAATACTTATTCACTTCCTAGCTTAGAAATATGCGGGGTAATACAATATCTCCTCCTTGGGAACATTCGTCCTCGAATAAGAATTTACTGAGAAGGGATACAAGATAATAGAACCTAAACTGAACATGAAGAACTAAAACTTGATCTCATGACTGACATGCTAAACGTACTGAACTCGTGTATATCTGATGCATGGACAACTGACACATGAATGCATGACTGAGTATGAAACAGTTAATAGGTACCAAGTTTATACTGGAAACATGAACGTGAAATTGAATAAGATTAAGGAGAACTATGACCTTGAGCTTGATCTGAATTGGTGAGGAAGAGGTGAGGATACTTGGTACGCATATCTGCTTCTGCTTCCCAAGTATCTCCCTCATGAGACTGATTTCGCCAAAGAACCTTGACTAGAGGGACTTTTTTGTTCCTCAATCTACGAGTCTGATAATCTAAGATTTCGACTAGAATCTTTTCATAGGAGAGGTTGTTCTGAATGTCAATGCTCTGAATAAGGACAACAAGTGCTGGGTCACCTATGCACTTCTTTAGTAAAGAGACATGGAAGATTTGATGGACTGAGGCTAGATCTGAAGGCAACTCAAGCTCATAAGCTACCTTGCTGAAGCGATAAAGAATTCTGAAGGGATCGACATACCGGGGATTGAGTTTCCCTTTCTTGCTGAACCTCTTCACTCACTTCATGGGAGAGATCTTAAGATAGACATAGTCATTGACCTCGAACTCGAGATCCTTTCTATGAACATCTGCATAGGACTTCTGTCAGCTCTGAGCAACCCAAAGTCTCTCTTTGATCAACTGAACTTTCTCTAAGGCATTGAATACTAAGTCAGGACCTATGATTGAGGCCTCACTAACTTTGAACCAACCAATCGAAGATCTACATATCCTACCATAGAGAGCTTCGAATGGAGCCATCTAACTACTAGAATGATAGCTATTGTTGTATGCAAACTGAATCAAAGGAAAGTGGTCGTCCCAACTTTCCTGGAAGTCAATCACACAGGCCCTAAGCATATCTTCAAGATTCTGAATGGTCCTCTCTGCTTGACTATCTGTTTGAGGATGAAATGCTATGCTGAGATGGACTTGGGTACCAAGACCCTTTTGGAATGCTTTTCAAAAGTGAGAAGTGAACAGGGTACCTCTATCTTAGATGATAGATAGTAGAACACCGTGTAACCTGACTAACTCCCTGATATAGAGTTTGGCATAATCTTTGGCGGAATAAGAAGTACAAACAGGAAGGAAATAAGCTGACTTGGTCATTCTATCTATAATGACCCAGATTGAATCATGCTGATGACGAGTTCTAGGCAAACCCGTCACGAAGTCCATGTTAACTTCTTTCCACTTCCAAGTAGGAATGGTGAACTCTTTCATGGAACCACTAGGTTTCTGATGTTCTATCTTAACCTACTGACATGTAGAGCACTTAGCCACAAGCTCTGCAATATCTCTCTTCATCCCACTCCACCAATAGATCTCCCGCATGTCGTGGTACATCTTAGTAGCCCCTGGATGAATAGAGTATCACACACCATGTGTTTCTGCAAGAATTTAGTGCCTCAATTCATCTACACCTTGAACACATAAACGACCCTGACAACGAAGAACACCATCTCCCCCTTGGGAGAAAACCTCGACTTTCTAATTCTGAACTGACTCTTTGAGCTTGATAAGGCTAGGATCCCTGTCTTGTTTCTCTTTCACCTCAAAAACTAGAGATGACTCTGAACTACTATGAACACATACACCACCCTCTAAAGAATCGACTAAGCGAATGCCTAGTCTGGCAAGCTGATGGATCTCCTGAGCCATCTTTTTCTTACTATCCTTAACATGAGATGGAGAGTCAACTGAGAGTGTCGGCCACAACATTGGCCTTGCCCGAATGATAAAGAAGACTCATGTCGTAATCCTTCAAGAGTTCTAACCACCTTCTTTGGCGAATATTGAGATCTTTCTAGGAAAAGACATATTGGAGGCTTTTATGGTCTGTGAAGACATCTACATGAACTCCATAGAGATAATGCCTCCAAATGTTTAAGGAAAAAACTACCGCTGCTAACTCAAGATCATGAGTAAGGTAATTTTTCTCATGTGGGTTTAACTGTCTGGAGGCGTAGGCTATGACCTTACCATACTGCATAAGGACACAACCTAAACTCACTCTGGATGCATCACAATAGACTACAAAACCGTCTGAACCATCTGGAATAGCTAGAACTGGAGCTAAGGTGAGTCGAGTCTTCAACTCTTCAAAGCTCTTCTTGCATGAATCTGACCATTGAAACTTAATCTTCTTCTGAGTCAATCTGGACATAGGAGATGCAATAGAAGAAAATCCCTCAACAAACCATCTATAATAGCCAGCCAAACCCAAGAAACTCCTAATATCTGATGGAGATACGGATCTAGGCCAGTTTCTTACAGCTTCAATTTTTTGACAATCTACTCTAATGCCACCACCGAAAATAATATGGCCAAGGAATGCTACTGATCTTAGCCAAAATTTGCACTTGCTGAACTTAGCAAAATAACTGGTGATCCCTGAGAGTCTGAAAAACAATCCTGAGATGGTCTGCATGATCACGCTCTGTACGAGAATAGATCAGAATATCATCTATAAAAACTATGACAAATATGTCCAAGTACTGCTTAAACACACGGTTCATCAAGTCCATAAAAGCTGCAGGGGCATTGGTAAGATCAAATGACATGACTAAAAATTTAAAGTGACCATACCGAATAGGAAAGCTGTCTTCGAAATGTCACATTCCCTAACTCTGAGCTGATGATAGCCTAATCCGAGGTCTATCTTGGAGAGGTAACTGGCACCCTGAAGTTAGTCAAATAGATCATCAATCCTGGGAAGAGGATATTTGTTCTTGATTGTGACCTTGTTGAGTTGACGGTAATCAATACACATCCTGAGAGAACCGTCTTTCTTGCATAGGAATAACACCGGCGCACCCCATGAGGAAATGCTGGGTCTGATGAATCCCTTATCTAAGATATCTTTCAACTGATCTTTCAGTTCCTTGAGTTCTTTTGGTTCCATTCTGTATGGCGGAATAGAAATAGGTTGAGTATCCAGAAGAAGTCTATGACGAAGTCTATTTTCCTTTCGGGAGGAATGCCTGGAAGATCTTCGGGAAAGATATCTGGGTATTCATTAACAATAGGGACTATTTTAAGGATGGGAAATTCAAAACTGGAATCTTTAACATGCACGAGATGATACACACACCCCTTAGAAATCATTTTCCTTGCCCAAAGGTAGGAAAAAAGTTGACCCCTAAACGCTGAAATGCTACCCTTCCACTCTAGGATGGGCTCATTCGGGAACTGAAACTGAACTATCCTATTTCTACAGTCAACTGTGGCATAGTAGGAATGAAGCCAATCCATGCTGAGAATGACATCAAAATCAGTCATCTCTAACTCTACTAAATCTGCTGACGTAGATTTATGAGATATCATAACCGGGCAGTTCCTGTATACCCGCCGGGCTGTGATGGTATTACCCAATGGGGTAGAGACTGAGAAGGGCTCTGCTAGGACTTCGGGACTGATTCCAAAATTGCCTTCTATGTATGGAGTAACAAAAGACAAAGATACACCTGGGTCTAGCAAAGGAAAAAATAAACATGGAAAATCTATAACGTACCAGTAATGACATCAGGAGAATTTTCCTGATCCTATCGGTACTGAAGAGTATAGAGTCTGTTTGGGCATTACCCACTGGTAGCACTGGAAATGGCACCCTGCTAGTTCGGACGATTGGGCTGAGCTATAGAATAATTTTGCTGACCCTGAAGACTTGACTGCAGACACTCCCTAATCTTATGGCCTGGCTTGCCACAACCAAAACAGACATCACTACCGGCTCTGAAAATGCCCTTGTGGTTCTTACCATAAGTCTGACAAAGGGGATTCATTCAGGCACTGCTAACACTGCCCTGAGATTTAGAGCCTGGCGCTTTGTCTCTATTGCTGTCTCTAAGCTTTGGCATTGGAGCGCTGGCAGAGAAAGAAGCTGGAATGGCTGACTTGGAGTGAAACTGTGAACGGTTTCCTCCATCTGACTTGAGGTGAGAAAAGTTGAAATTACTTGACCTTGCTCTCTTGTTCTGCCTCTTCCTAGTCTTAAACTTCTGCTCTTCTACTTGCTGGGCATGGGTCATGAGTCTGGCTAAGGTCATATCACCAATCAACATTGTAGACCTACACTCATTTACCACACTATCGTTGACCCCTAATACGAACTTGCTCATCTTAGCTCTATTGTCTGCAACCACATGAGGAGCATACTTAGCTAGCTGAGTAAATTTGAGAGAATACTCTCTAACCGTCATATTCCCCTGCCTGAGGTTGATGAACTCAAGAACTTTGGCTTCCCTCAGCTCTTGGGGAAAGAATTTGTCAAAGAAGGTTGTGACAAATTCCTCCTACTCGATAGGGCCTGTATCATCTAACCTCTCGGACTTCCACCATTTGTACCAATCATGAGCAACATCCTGTAACTGGTAGATGGCTAACTCAACACTCTCAATAGAAGTAACAACCATGATGTTAATGACCTTCTGGACTTGGTCAATGAAATTCTGAGGGTTCTCATCAGACTTAGACCCATAGAACGATGGAGAGTTCATTCGAGTGAAGTCCCGAACCCTTGCTGTTTGGGATTAGCCACTGGATTAGCCGGAATGATTGGTGCCCATTCATTCTGTACAGCCATGGACTGAGCAAATGTGGTAAATGCAGCTCTAAACTCCACATGGGAAATATGTTCGCCCAAAGGATCTTCGGCTGAGGAGCTGGCTGGTTTCTTCTCTTTGGAGCCATGGTCTGGAATAAGAGAAGAATGGATTAGACTGAGAGTTTAACTTGTGATTATGCTTACTAGCATGACATGAATAATAAAGAAAGGGGACTGTTCCTAAAACATGTTATAGCCTCCCGCACATAAATGTGGTGTGCAACACACACATGTACAAGACTCTATTAGAGGGGTCTAATCTCTTCCCCAACTAGAGGGGTATCAATACTGTGCCATGGGTAAGGATAGCCTGTGAGTGACCCTTATCTGGCGGGTACTCAATGAGAACGGTGAGAACCCTAAACTAATAGGTTAAGCCACCTCATCAACCCTAATCTGACGGGTTAAGATATCTTAACTTACGCTGGCTACGTAGTTCTGGAACACAAGGATGACTACTAAGAATCACACCCTGAAATGGTGGGTGCGTTCCCATTCTTGGGTTCACTTGGTGCTAACCTCTACTCCCATCTGGAGGGACTAGACATGAATAACTGACTGTGCATGACTTAATCTTACTGAATTCCGTTGACTGGCAGAATGTTACTGATATCTGACAACTGACTAAGATCATGAGATTTTCCTGAGTCACATGACTGACTAAAGTCTATAGAATCATAGCTTGAGTTCGGATATCATGAAACAAGATATAGATCTAGGCACACACCTATAGTTTTCGGGTACAAGTACCCTCAGGACTCGATGGAAGGAAACTGACACACATGACTGACTTGATCATAAGAGTAGAGTCCATAATTTATAATATCATAAGTAGGGATCTCATACTAAGCATGGTTATCAACAATGTATTGCATGGAAAGGATTTCATATCACAGGGAAGTACTTGCACAATCTTAATATAATGTTCATTGCATAATCATATTGGCAACACATACCAATAGCATGGAAGTTCATGTGGATTGCATGGTTATCATACATCTTGTTTATAAGTAGGATTTGCAAGTAAACATAGCATAATCTTATAAAAATAGTTCATGAGTATTCCAACAACATTTATAAGGCACATTATCAACATAGAAGTCATTGGAACGTAAGGGCATATCATTAATCCTTCACTTAGTCACAATTTACCTATATTGCATGATTTCTTGTTTCTTAGGCATTTTATCAAACACCTTACATGCACATCTTAAGCATAGGTGAAATCATCAAATTATACATCATGAACCACCAAATTTACATGTTTTCAACTCATATGATATGATGAAATACAAAAAAAACATATAAAGATTCCATCTTGGGAATCACCCAATATCAACAACATGATCATCAATACCTAACAATATAGAAATCATACTTTATAATGAAAAAGAGGGTTTTTGAGCTTTATGGATGAAAGGGATCCATAAATAAACTCACGCATACCTTAGAAGGAAGATTCTTGATGATTGATGGAGGAATTTCCTTGAAATCGGATCTTCAAGCTTAGTTACACAACCCTAGTTGTTTTTCTCTTTTACTGCTCTTGGATGATGATCTTTGAGATGATAATAGGGTTGTAATATGTTTAGGAGCTATATATTTCATAGGGTTAAGTTTAGGGACGTGTAAGGAGTGTTAAAAGACTTAATTACCCTTAAAATAACTCAAAACGGAGTATTTTTGGGACCTGGAACTGACTTAGGCGGCGCCTAAGTGATTGCCTAAGCTAGGTTGGGCAGCGCCTAACCAATCACCTATGTTTGGGTTGGGCGGCGCCTAACCAATCGCTTATCCTTACTGTCTCTCACAAAAATGGGCATAAGTTTTCGCTCGGGTATTGGCTTATAAAAGGCAAAATTGGTATCGTTGGAAAGCTAATTCGATTCTCTACAATTTGGTGGGTCTAAATCAGCCAAAATACCATATTAACATCGAGTTATACTCGTTCAAATATGACCCTTGGAAAATTGAACACTAAAACTTGATGGATTCAAAAACTCTTAGCTTGTATTACCTTAAGTGACTCATATGAACATACTTAATGTATCATAAGCTATCCTATCACTAGCATATTCATGGTAAGTCATGTACTCAAGTATGAATCACAGGATAGGAGATTTCATACGCAGGAATACTTATTCACTTCCTAGCTTAGAAACATGCGAGGTATTATAGATACCAAGGCCCTTTTGAAAAGCCTTCCAAAAGTGAGAGGCAAACTGAGTGCCTCTATCTGAAATGATAGATAATGGAACTCCATGAAACCTAGACAACTCTCTAAGATAGAGCTTGGCATATTCCTAAGCTAAATAATAAGTATGAATTGGCAATAAATGAGTTGATTTGGTCATTCTGTCAACAACAACCCAAATCAAAGCATACTAACGACGCACACAAGGCAAACCCGTCACGAAATCCATGTTCACCTCTTCCCACTTCCAAGTGGGAATACTGAACTTTTGTAATGTACCACTAGGCCTTTGGTGCTCAACCTTAACCTACTGGCAGTTAGAACACTTAGTTATAAACTCTGCAGTATCCCTCTTCATACCACTCTACCAATAGATTTCCCATAAATCACGCGCACCATGCGTCTTTGCTGAAATCCACTACCTAAAACCATCAATACACGACACACATAGCCTACCCCGACATCGCAATGCACCATATCCCCCTTGGGAGAAAACCTATACCTTATGATCTCTAGTTGATTCCTTCAACCCAACCATATACTACCCTCAGTTGAATCAACCAACCGAACACCTAATTTAGCAAGTTGATGAACCGCTCTGACTAACTTCATTTTATCATTCTCAACATGAGCAACACTGCCCATAGACAATCTGCTAAGGGCACCTACCACTATATTGGCTTTGCCCGAGTGATACAACACACTCATATCATAATCTTTTAACAAATCAAGCCATCTTATCTAATAAAGATTTAAATCTTTCTGTGAGAACACATACTACAAACTTTTGTGATCCGTGAACACATACACGTGAACCCCATAAAGATAATACTTCCATATCTTCAAAGAAAACACAACAGCTGCCAACTCAAGATCATGGGTAGGATAATTTATTTCATGGGGTTTAAGATGTCTAGAGGCATAGGCTATGACCTTGCCTTTCTGCGTCAACACACAACAAAGACCAACTCTAGAAGTGTTATGGTAAACCATAAATCTATCTGAACCATCTGGCAAGGTTAATACTGGAGTGGAAGTGACTCGAGTCTTCAACTTCCAAAAACTCTTCTCGCAAGAATCTGACCACTAAAACTTGGCTTTCTTCTAAGTCAGTCAAGACATGGGGGGCGCAATATACAAAAACCCTTCAACAAACTATCTATAATAGCCATCCAAACTCAAGAAACTCCTGGTATTTGATGGAAAGATAGGCCTCGGCCAGTTTCTCACTACTTCTTTCTTTTGAGGGTCAACTCTAATGCCATCACTAGAAATAATATGGCCAAGGAAAGCTACTGATACTAGCCAAAATTTGTACTTACGAATTTAGCGAATAACTGATGGGCTCTAAGAGTTTGCAGTACAATTCTGAGATGGTCTGCATGATCACTTTCACTATGGGAAATGACAAAAATATCATCAATAAAGACTATAACGAACAGGTCTAAGAACTGCTTGAACACTTTATTCATCAAGTCCATAAAAGTTGTTGGGGCATAAGATAGTCCAAATAAAATAACTAGAAATTTGAAGTGACCATACTGAGTCCTGAAGGCTATCTTCAGAATGTCACATTCACTGACTCTGAGCTGATGATAGCTTAATCTGAGGTCTATCTTAGAGAATAACTGGCACCCTAAAGTTGGTCGAACAAATCATCAATCTTGGGGAGTGGATATTTATTCTTAATTGTGACTTTGTTCAACTGAGAATAATCGATGCACATCCTAAGAGAACCATCTTTCTTACACACTAAAAGGACTGGTGCACCCTATAGAGAAATGTTGGGCCTGATGAATCCCTTAACTAAGAGATCTTTCAATTGTTCTTTCAACTCCCTAAGCTTAATTGGAGCCATTATATAGGGTGGAATAGAGATAGGTTGGTTATCTAGAAGAAGATCTATTCCGAAGTCAATTTTCTTTTTGAGAGAAACACCAAGAAGGTCTTTAAGAAACACATCTGGAAATTTCCTTGCTACTGAAACTAACTCGAGACTGGGGGACCCAGAACTAGAATCCTTGACACGAATAAAATGATGCACACACCCCTTAGATATAATCTTTCTCTCTTTAATATAAGAAACGATTTGACCCCTAAGCACTGAAGTACTACCCCTCTATTCAATAATTGATTCATTAGGAAACTAAAATCGAACAACTCTATTTCTGCAATCAACTGAGGCATAACATGAGTGGAGCCAATCCATACAGATAATGACATCAAAATCAGTCATCTCTAACTCCACAAGATCAACTGAGGTGACTTTTTGGGATACTATGACTAGGCAATTCCTGTATACCAACCTGGCTACAATAGAGACACCTGCTGGAGTAGACACTGAGAAAGGTTTTGCTAATATTTCAGGAAACGTGAAAGTTGATGTCTATATAAGAGGTTACAAAAAAAGTAAAGCTTCAGGATCTAGTAAAGCATAAACATGGAGATAAAAAACCTATAATTTACTCGTAACTATATCAGGAGAAATTTTCTGATCCTGTCGGAACTAGAATGCATACAGCCTATTCTGACGCTGCCCACTGGTTGCACTGGATGTGGCACCCTGCTGAGAAGGGTGACCGGCTGGAACTAAAGCGTGATTGTGTTGATTCTGCTAACCAAGCTTTGGACATTCTCTGAATCTGTGGCCTGGCTTGCCACATCCAAAACACACATCACTGCCAGCCCTACACACACCCTAATGATTCCTACCATATTTCTAGAAAAGTAGATTACTACGATTATTGTTCACACTACCCCAAGATTTAGAGCTTGGTGCTCTTTCCTGTCTATCATTCCTAAATTTTAGCACTGGAGTACTAGCTAAAGACGGAGTTGGAGCTAAATATTTTTGATGAAATAGAGGGTGGTTACCACCCTCTGACCTCAGCTAAGAAAAAATAAAACTACCTATTCTGGCCCTTTTATTCTTCCTTTCTCCTTAAGCTTTTCTTCTTCAATCTGTTAATCATGAACCATAAGCCTAGATAGGTCCATCTCCTTAATCAACATAGTAGTCCGACACTCCTTGACCACACTGTCATATACACAAGAAACAAACTTACTCATTCTAGACCTTTTATCAACTACCATTGAAGGAGCATACCTCGCCAACTTAGTGAACTTAAGTGAGTATTCCTTTACACTAACCCTGATTTAAGTTAATAAACTCCTACATCTTAGCTTTTCTTAACTCTAAGGGAAAGAACCTATCTAAGAAACTTATGGAAAACTCCCCCTACTCTATAGGCCCTGCATCAGTACCACAGTCCTCCTTCCACTACTTATACCAGGTGTGAGCTACATCCTACAACTGATATGCAGCCAACTCCGCACTATCACTTGAAGTGACACCCATAACATTTTTCACTTTCTAAATCATATCAAAAAATTCCTGCGGATCCTCCTCAAACTTAGATCCTGAAAATAAAGGGGGATTTATTCAGGTAAAATCCTGAATCCTAGTTGCGGCTGTGTTTGCCACTAGATTAGATGGGGAAATAGCCTGCTAATTGATCTTTGTATTTACTGAGTGAGCTAAGATGGTAAAAGCAGCTCTAAATTTGGCATGAGAGATATGCTCATTCATGGGATCTTTCTGAACAGGCGGTGGTGTGGGCTGGTTCTCATTTCTTCTTCTGTTGTTTCTTTTGGGAGGTATTATCTGTAAATAAAATAAAGGCTAAGTTAGAGAGAGTTTAAATAGAGATCATGCTCATTCAGACGGCATAAATACTGAAAGAAAGGAAACTTTTCCTAAAATGTCTTGTAGTCTCTTGTTCATAAGTGTAGCGCACTTCACACCCATGCACAAGACTCTACTTAACGCGGCTTTCAGAATTCCTAGGGCACTTTAAAACTCTGGGCTCTGATACCAAGTTTTTTCATGACCCAAGTCTACCCATTTGTTGCGACAATGATGCTTACGATCACAGTGATCGCAAGCTAACCCATGAGCTGGTACCTGCTGTGAGCACTGAATAAAATATGAACATAACACATACGCAGAAGATAAACTAAGAAGGAAAATATAAACCTAAATACTGAAAAACCAAATCAATCATAAGTCTAAGACGTCTGATAAAAATATTGAAACATAATTGATAAGACTGATAAACTAACTGACTATCTGAATGTCTTAAAAGCCTCTAAGACTAACTGTGGAATTGATGAGACAAACCCCTAACTAACTCCAACTGATAAGGTAAAAGAAATTTTGAAATAACTGAATGAAAGATAAACTTGTCCTTGAAGGATGAAGACTCACCACTACTGCTATTGTTGTAATGTTGAATGGACTAAGCGTGGTCTGGAAATTGTACATCTGAACCTATGATATAAGATATCATAGCACAAAGAAGAGTATGCGATCATTATTTTGAATGTATTGGTATATGAGATGAGCTTAGGCTCATATTCATGAGGTACCGTGCATATGAACTAAGTACTAACTGAATAGCATAAGACAACAGATCATGAATGCATAAAAAACTAAATTATCTGAGAATGCAAGACCAAGCATATAATATTTCTAAAATTATCTGTAAACTGAAATACTAAAATCTGATAACTGAATAACTAGTAATTTAAATGTTTTGGTTTAGTAATCCTGAACTGAATTTTATTTTGAATACTACATTGATACTGTGGGAGGTATCATTTAACCGACATTCCCTAATATGAACTAATCGAGGTCCAACCTGTAATCCCATTTGGAAGGGTTTCAGTACCGTGCCACAGATACTAACACTGGCTACGTGGATCCACTAAATTGGCATCCCGAAGGACTAAAGAGTCACCCTATACTGGCAGGAGCACTCATGAGATAATGTGTCAACCCTAAACTAGCAGGAAGACATATCCAACCTACGCTGGCTACGTAGTTTTGTAACTCAGGGATTGCTACTAAGGGTCACACCTTAAACTGGCAGGAATATCGCTATCCTCGGGTTCACTTGGTGTTGAATCCTACTCCCAACTGAATGACACTAATTACTGGACTGAACTAAGTTTATTTGAGAAAACAACTGATCATAATAACTAACTGAATGACAATATTCATGGTTTATCTGTAATTATTTTGAGGACACTAAAATTATATAAACAACTAGGTATGGTTGTTCATAACCCACCAGCACTGAATGGAGTAATAGTAATGCCATATAAAAGCTTTAAAATCTATAATAGGGACTCATTATTCAAAACTCAAACTTAGGCAATTCATCAAACACATGAGAGTCATAAACTTAAACATAGGAATGGGTAAAGCATGCGATAATAACATAGTTACAATACTAAAACCATGAACTAGGGATTTAAATGTGAATATTTCAATATTCAAAACATGAAATGGCTCATTCCACTTTGAAACACTTATAATCATAACTTGAAATCAAACTATCAAGATATCCATGGATATAGTTCAACTTAAACATGTAAAACCCATGATTTAAGAACAAAAAGGGATTCTTGGACTCCATGGGAGAAAAAGGCCAATGGATAAACATCATGCATACCTCACTAGATGATTTTGTGAAGATTCTTGAGAATTTATTGAGGTTTGAATCTTGAATTCCTTGATTACTTGAGAATGGGTTAGGGTTTGTTCTTGAGGAAAGAGAGTTTTCTTTTGAGTGAATTTGTGATAGAAAGAGCAAATAATGCTCTTTGGGGAGTTAAATCTCGTGTTATGGACTGATTGGGTGAAGCGAAATGACCCAAATACCCTTAGTTATCAAAGAACAAAAAGATAGACGGGTGAGGAAGGGCGAGCCGCGGGCTCCAGTGTGGTGCAGTAGAAGGGGCGGCGCGGGCTCTAGTGTGGTACAGTGGAGGGGGCGTCGCAGGATCATCTTGGCGCTGCTAATATTTTGGATTCCTAAACATGTCCTTATGATCGTCCGAAAATTCTGTAACTCACCCAAGATGTACTTTGAACTACCCTAATCAGGAATCAACTTTAAAATCGACGTTCTGAGGTCAGGAAGATCAAAATAAAATCATCAAAGTTTAGGGGCACTAGAAATGACTAAGTCCCAAAACTTAGTGAAATTTCTTAAGTCTTAGACCCCTTTAACATGAAATTGTGAACTGAATTGAGCTAGGATCTTATGGGGTATTACACTTGAACCCTATATATACCCATGTTTTGCTATTTTTTCCAATTTTTGAGACTTGGAATTTAGGGTTTCACACTTTTGAGCAATTTCTTCTATTTTTATGCTTGGTTAAGCTTCAAAACACCTATTTTAACTACCTTACTCTAATTTTATCATCTATCTCTTGTTTTAACATAGATTAAAGTGAAAATTTGAGATTTTGGCCTGAAAGACCCAAAATTATATTTCTTCAATTTAAACCTCAATTTCAATCAAATTTTCACTTAGATAAGTTTCTAATCTTATTATTATTAATTTTTTATCAATTTCATCTTCAAAACAACTTCAATTCTTGATTTTTAAAATAGATTTTGACTATTTTACCTGGTAAAGCTTGAAATTAATTTTCCTTCAATTTGGACCTCAATTTTAACTCATTTCACTTGGATTTTCAACTGTAGACTCCTAAAAATATGATAAACATGTTTTTGAAATAAAATTTTACTTTTTTCCTTCTTTTTAGAAATCCGTTTCAGGAGTTCATTTTGAACCCCAACTTGAAAATAGGTAATATAGGTATCGTTGGCATTATTTTAATGCATAGATTCTATATTTTAATATTTTAATGGATTTCAGGTCCATTCGTGGTGAGTAAGGCTTTGGATCGAAGGCTTGCAGATCAGTTTTCAGCATTCGAGATAGGTTATGGCTTAACTTCTTTCGGAATGGATTAGGTAGTTAATTTTGATACAAAACATGTTAAGGGATTGAGGACTAATCAGGAAAAATAGATATATTGTCATGTTTGTGCCTGTGTGGGGGCCTATATGTGATGTTATTTGGTGATTTTAGAACATTATATGTTATTTGTGATCGTATGGGGTACTATGTGATAATGGTAGCCTTATATACATGAAAATAATTGTACCTTGTTTGATGAAAATCCTATTATGGTATCAATCGTGTATTGTGGTGTATTCATACTTTATTGGCATATGAATCATGTTAGATTTCATGGATGGTTGGAAAAATTTAGTGGATATTTGGCTCACTTGGTTGGTATATTTGTTGGATATGGATACATTCATGTTGGTTGGTTGTGAGCATTTTAACCTGATATCATACTCATTCATGAAACATTAGTACCACTGTGAAAATACTGAAAACACTGTTTTTTGATAGAAAATGTGACATCTTAAAAACCTTCTTCGAGGAATAAGCCAGGGAGGAGATATGGATATTATTTTATATGGGTTGATGAACCTCCCATGGGTCCTACGCCAGAAATCTTAGCTCCGCATCTATTTACAGAGGTTTTATGACAAACTCGTATGGTACATCATCATCATCATCATCATTTTCATTGTATTTACCTTACTATGATTGATTGTATTTCTGTGTTGACTTGTTACCTACCCATTTGTTTTATCTTCATTTACTTGTACTTGATGTTCTCCTAAATGTTTGTTCTTCTTTGCTTTACTTGTATGTGGTATAATAATGTATACTTGTATCTTTTTTTGGTGTTTGCTGCAATATATGTGAGTATCATAGGACTAGTAGTGCAAGCGGAGTGGGCTATATTGTGGGACATTTTCTGATTGTAGGTATCGTGCCCTTAGTGTGTACTTTTGTATGTTTTATTTTCTTTTTTGCTCATTTGACCTATGATACCTTCTGAGTATTAGTGGACCGAACTCACCCCTGCTGTACCCTTTCGATGCAGATCCTGATTCGAGTGAGCCTCACAGTGGTTAATTCCGACGCCTTTGAAGTTATTCAAGGTAGAGGTTGGATTTCATGTGTTTGGAGTTCACTCCTATCTTTCTATATTATACTATGTCTTTACTAGTATTCGGAGACATAATGGTTCCTGTTGGATTTCTTATACATTTAATTCATGAATTGTATTAGTATTTCTTACACCGTGACAGGAGTTATGACATTATTGGTTATGTTTCTTTCCATTTTTATTATATGTATGTGGTTCGACTTCATTTTAGAAGCCTTGCCTCGAAGTTATTGTTGTATTTCCCCTTGTGTGTCAGTTTGGGTGATAGGCTTACTTGTCAAGGTTTTCCGCGATAAGTGCCATCATGGCCCTTGATTTTTGGGTCGTGACAAAAATAATAACAACACAAAATAATATGATAATCGAAACATACTAACAAAATGTGATGCTAGATATCCGAAGCAATACCTACAAGAATACGACTAATTCTATGATGACACCAACGAACTTATATCTACGAACATCAAGACCTAGATCCCCCCTCAACTTCCTAACTGACCCTCCATCGTAATTCGTGTTCTCCATAGTCTTCTATCTAAGGTCATGTCCTTAGTAAGCAGGAGTTGTATCAAGTCCTTTCTAATCAGACCCCCCAATAGTTTTCTATCTGCCTCTGCCTCTCTCATAACCATTCATGACCAACCTTTTGAACATCTGCATCAGTGTGTCTATGCATCTCCTCTTTACATGTCCAAACCATCTAAATCTCATTTCCCACATTTTATGCTCCAATAAGGCTCCTACCTTCTCCCACATATTCTCATGTCTAATCTTATCTCTCCTATCGTGACATACATCCATCTCAGCATCCTTATCTCCGTAACTTTCAACTTTAGAATATGAGAGTTCTAATGGCCAACATATACAACATAGCTGATCTAATCAGTGCTTTATAGAACTTGCATGTAAGTTTTAAGGGCACCTTCTTATCATATAAGACTCCTGAAGCAAACCTTCATTTCATCCATCCTACACCAATGCGATATGTGACATCCTCGTCAATCTTCCCATTACTCTGAATAATAGATTCAAGATACATAAAACTTTCTTTAATAGATTCAAGATACATAAAACTTTCTTTCTTCTGAATAACATGGAAATCAAGCATTACCTCTATATCATCCTCATATGGTACATCACTAAACTTAGACTCTAAGTATTCTGTATTGGTCCTTCTCAACCTGAACCCTTTAGATTTTACAGTTTATTTCTAAACCTCAAGTTTAGTGTTAACTTCGCTACGAGTCTGCTTAATTAAAACTATGTCATTAACAAATAACATACTAGGACTTCAACTTGGATTCATCGAGTCACTTCATCCATTAGTACGACATACAAAAATGGGACAAGTGCTGATCCCTGATACAACCCCTTCTCAACTGAGAAATGCCCTCAAAGTCCTTTAGATTTTTTTTTTAATTCATTTAAAGATTTTTTTTTCATAATTCTTTGATTCTAATATTTCATGTGTCAGATTTAAGATCACAAAATTAAAATTATTTTAATACATTTATGTATTTTTAATGTCAGAAAATGTAAACCTTTTTTAATTTTGTGTTAAAGTCAAAGTTTTAAAACTGATGAGGTGTAATACAGAAATAAAACAAAGGAAAAATCATAGAGGAACCATATTTGGGGTCCCTAGACATCTTGAAAGACGAAAAAAAAAACACATAGAAACAATAAAGATAAATTATGTAATTAAATTTAGAAGTCTCAACAACTAATTAAAAGGTTCACCCCGAAATACGTGATATATGTCCCTAAAATTATTAATTAAATTTAGAAGTCTCAAGAACTAATTAAAAGGTTCACCCCGAAATACGTGATATATGTCCCTATATTATTAATTTACTATCTATAATAAGTGGGGATAAGCAGGTATGTCGAAGTATCTGCTTCAATTATTTCAATCATAATTTTATTATATTATCTCTAATTAATTAGTAAAGGTTATTTAAGTATTAAAATTTATGATATTTAATAAAAATATAATATATATATAAAATAATAAATTAATATTTATTTTTTTTAATTAATTTGATATTTTATGTGAGACCTATTTATATTTTTATCACAAGTATTTTTTATAGTAATATTATTATATCACTTCTGATTAGTTAAGTGGGGATAAATAGGCACGTCTTCGACATGTCTACTTGTGCTGCCTGCTTCAGCTGCTTCAATCGTAATTTTACTATATTACTCCTAATTAATTAGTATAGGTTTTTCAAATATTAAAATTTATAATATTTAATAAAAAATGTAGAATAGACATAAAATAATAAATGAATATTTGATTTTTTAAATTACCTTGATGTCTTATATAAGACTCATTTATGCTTTTTTCACAAGCATTTTTTATAATAATTTTATTATATCATTTCTAATTAGTTGTTATAAGTCATTTAAGACATGTCTTCTTGCTGCTTCAATCGTGATTTGATTATATCAACCCTGATTAATTACTAAAGGTTATTTAAGTATTAAAAATTTATAATATTCAATAAAAAATATAAAATAGACATAAATAATAAATTAATATTTAATTTTTTAAATTAATTTGATGTCTTATATGAGGATCATTTATGCTTTTTCCCACAAGTATTTCTTATAGTAATTTTATTATATCACTTCTAATTAGTTGTTCTAAGTCATTTAAAACATGTCTTCTTCGCTTCTTCAATCGTGATTTTATTATATGACCCCTAATTGATTATTATGGTCTCATTAAAAATTAATAATATTTCATAAATGGACACAAAATGATATGTGTTGACTTTCGAAATTATATCAGTGTCACTTAAATTGGAATAGAAGAAAAAGAATTATAAATCATAAAAAAAAATTTGATTGACTATCGAAAGTATAGAGTGCCATATAGGTTGACTTTCAAAATTATATCAGTGTCACTTAAATTGGAATAGAAAAAAAAAGTATTATAAACCATAATAAAACATTTGATTGACTATCGAAATTATATTAGTGTCATATAGGTTAGCTTTCAAAATTATATCAGTATCACTTAAATTGAAATAAAAAAAAATATAATAAATCATAATAATTAAAAATTAAAATTATTTTAATAATTAATTATCAAAATTATATTTATATCACATAAATTAAAAAAAAAAAATAACATGTATTGACCTGTGCTAGCACGGCCTTCAATGTGTAGTAAATTTAGAAGTCTCAAGAATTAATCAAAAGATTCACCCCGAAATAGGTGTTATATGTCCCTAAAATCTTCGTTCACCTCGAAACACGTGATATATGTCCCTGAAATCTTGTGTGAATTCCCTCATTTCGCTCCGCAACCCATGTATGGGATGACGAGAAGCTCCTTATCTGTGCTTTTTATATATTTTATCTTCTTTTTTTTAATTTTTCATCTTCGATATTTATATTATAGACTTGATTAATTTAGATCGCGCATTGTAGGACCATTTTATGATTGGTGCTCCCAACAGGATACTCTTCATACCCAATGTTCGAACTCGATCAGGATAAAATAGTCTCACCACTACACCACAATTCATATTGGTTATATAATTTTATCTCTTTCGATCGATGTGATACTTTTTTCATTTCCTTTTAATTATTTTTAACATTTTTTGTAAATTAATTTAATTTATTAGATTAATTTAATTTATTTTTTTTAAATTATAATTAAGATATTTAAAAATTATATAAAAATACTATAAATAGCAATTTTCTCTTTTTTTAATTTGATTAAGAATTACATTTTCATTAAATATTTACTCTATTAAAGTTTTAATAGTTATAATTATTACAAAATTTAAACTATGGAGGACTAATTAATTATATCTTAAACATTCAAAAAATAATAAATAATTGAGAACTATTATAAAACAATAAAGAACAAAAAGAAGAGTAGAGAGAATAGAGAGGGAGTGATTCTTATTTCTTTTTTAGGAATAATTTACAATGAAGGAAGCCTTCTATTTATAAAGAGAATTTGCCCCTAGTTTCACACTAAAAGACAAATACATCAAATCCTGATAGACATCAAATAGATCTTGATAGACATTCACTATAATTGATATATACCATAACATTCCCCCTTAAATGTCTAACAATATGCATATGGGCTACCTCACTAAAAACCTTACAAGAAAAACTCAGTGGGACAAAACCTTGTAAAGGAAAAAGAGTACAACTCGTATTAACTCCCCTTAATAAAAACATCCTTGAATCTTTGCATTCCGATCTTGTGCACCATCTTCTTGAAAGTTGCAGTTGGAAAAGACTTTGTGAATAAATCAGCCATATTGTCACTTGAACGAATCTTTTGTACGTCAATATCACCATTTTTTTGAAGCTCATGTGTATAGAAAAGCATTGGCGAAATGTTCTTCGTTCTCTCTCTTTTTATGAATCCATCTTTCAGTTGTGCAATGTATGGTGTATTATCTTCATATAAAATTGTGGGTACTTTGTCACATTTTAAGCCATATTTTTCTTGAATGAGATGTATTATGGACCTCAACTACACATACTCTCAGCTTGCTTCATGAATAGCTATAATCTCTGTGTGATTCGATGAAGTGGCTACGATAGACTGCTTTGTTGATCTCCAAGATATGACAGTATCCCCACATATGAATACATAACTTGTTTGAGATCGAGCTTTATACGGGTCAGATAAGTACCCAACATCAGCATAACCAACAAGATCGGAACTGCAATATTTAGAATAAAATAAACCCATATCGGTAGTCCCCTTTAGATACCGTAATATGTGTTTGATCCCATTCCAATGTATCCTAGTAGGAGAAGAACTATACCTTGCTAGCAAATTTACTGAAAAGGCATTATCAGGCCTTGTGGTATTTGCAAGATATATTAGTGCACCAATTGTACTAATATATGGTATTTCAGGACCAAGGAGTTCCTCATTCTTTTCTTAAGGTCGGAATGGATCCTTATTCACATCAAGTGATCGAACAACCATCGAAGTACTTAATGGATGTGCTTCATCCATATAGAATCGTTTCAGCACCTTTTCTATGTAGGCAGATTAATGGACAAAGATACCATTTGTCAAATGCTCAATTTTCAAACGAAGGCACAACTTTGTCTTTCTGAAATCTTTCATCTCAAATTCTTTCTTTAGGTAATCAATTGCCTTTTGAAGCTCTATTGGCGTTCCAATAAGGTTTATGTCATCGACATAGACAGCAAGTATAACAAACTCTGACTTTTTCTTTATGAAAACACATGGGAAAATTTCATCATTCGTATAACCTTCTTTAGATAAATATTCACTAAGACGGTTATATCACATGCGTCCAGATTGCTTCAACCATATAATAATCTTTGCAATCTAATGGAATATATTTTCCGAAGCTTTGAACTATATACTTTCAGCATTTTAAATCCTTCAGAAATTTTCATGTATATCTCATTATCAAGTGATCCATATAGACAGGTTGTTACCACATCCATCAAATACATTTCAAGTCTCTCATGGATAGTGAAACTAATAAGATAACACAATATTATTGCATCCATAACTGATGAATATGTCTCATCAAAATTGACACCAGGCCGTTGTAAAAATCCTTGTGCAACAAGGTGTGCTTTATACCTTTGTATTTTATTTTTCTCATTTCATTTTTGCACAAAGACCCATTTAAAGACAACAGGCTTAACACCATTAGGTATTTGAGTTATAGGTCCAAAAACTTCACGTTTGACAAGTGAATTCAATTCATATTGAATTAATTCTTTCCATTTTGGCCAGTCATTTCTTTGTCGATATTATATGACAGATCGAGGTTCAAGACCCTCTATATCTTACATAATTTTTGTTGCAACATTGTATGCAAAGACATGATACACTACTATTTCAGATCAATTCAAATTAGTTTCAACATCACTTGAATTTATGGATAGTTCCTCATTTTCTTGAGTTTCTGGCTCATTGATTCCTTCAAGAATATCAACATTGCTCAAATCTTGAGCTTACATATAAGGATCTTTCATAGTGTCATCTTGACCATTTGTTTTTCTTTTTCTAGGATTTCGATCCTTAGAACCTAATAGTCTGCCACGCTTCAAGCGTGCTTTAGATTCATTAGTTATGACACTAGTGGATGGTCCTTAAGAGACATCAATTCGAATTGGGACATTCTCTGCAGGAATATGTGATTTGGTGATCCATTTCAAATCAGTAAATGCGTCCGGCATTTGATTTGCAATTTTCTGCAGATGAATAATCTTTTGTACTTCTTGCTCACAAATAGAAGCACGTGGATCAAGATGAGATAGTGATGAATTTTTTCACAAAATTTCTCTTTTGATGTCACTATTTTCTCTCCTTAATTTTGGAAAAACTATCTCATCAAACCGATAATCTGCAAATCGAGCAGTGAACATGTCTCCCGTTAATGGTTCAAGATAGCGAATAATAAAAGGTGATTCAAACCTAACATAAATTCCTAGTCTTCTTTGGGGGCCCATTTTGGTGCAGTTTGGTGGTGCTATAGGCACATATACACTGCACCCAAAAATTCTCAAATGAGATATATTAGGCTCTTGACCCAAAATCAATTGCAACGAAAAAAATTTATGATAATTTATCGGTCTAAGGCGAACAAGTGTTGCAGCATGCAAAATTGTATGACCCCAAACAGAAGTGGGAAACTTAGTTTTCATAAGCAATGGTCTTGCTATCAACTGCAGATATTTAATTAATGACTCAGCAAGGCCATTTTGAGTGTAAACATGGGGTACAGGATGTTCCACTCTTATCCCAATCGATAAGCAATAGTCATTAAATGCTTGGGATGAAAATTGTGCAACATTATCAAGGTGAATAGACTTAATTTAATTATCAAAAAATTGTACCCGTAATCATATTATTTGTGCCAATAATTTTGCAAATGCTAAGTTGCGAGATGACAAAAGGCACATATGAGACTATCTAGATGAAGCATCTATTAGGACCATAAAGTATTTAAATGAGCCACTAGGTGGGTGAATGGGTACACAAATATCTCCATGTATGTATTTCAAGAATGCGGGGGACTCAATCCCAACTTTTGTTGGCGATGGCCTCACAATCAGCTTGCCTTGATAACAAGCATTTCATGAAAATTCACCATTCAAAAGAACCTTCAAGTTCTTTAATGGATGCCCATTTGAATTTTCTATGATTCGTCTCATCATTATTGATCCTGGATGTCCCAGACGATCATGCCAAAGTACAAAAGTATTGGAATCAGTAAACTTCTGGTTTACTATAGAATGTGCCTCAATTGAACAAATCTTTATCCAATACAGGCCAGAAGATAAAGCAAGAAACTTTTCACTAACATATGTCTGCCCAGAGACATTCTTGGTGATACCAAGATATTCAAGATTCGTCTCATCAATTGTCTTGATATGATAATCATTTTAACGGATATCTTTAAAATTCATCAAGTTTCTTCGAGACTTAGGAGAAAATATGACATTATTTATGATGAGTTTAGTTCCCTTAGGCAAGACTATAATGATTTTCTTGAAGCTTTCAATCAAATTAGCACTACCAGAAATTGTAGTGACATTAATCTTGTTCATGTTTAGATGAGAGAAATATTTCTCGTCTTTGAATATCGTATATGTAGTGCCAAAATCTATCAAACATATATCTTCACAATTTGATAGCTTACTTTGAAAATAATCCATGTCTTAGCTTTAGCCTTCAAATTTGAGACGTAGAGTTTCGTGTTGATAACGTGTTATAAAACAATAAAGAACAAGAAGAAGAGTAGAGAGAATAAAGAGAGTGGTTCGTATTTCTTGTCTTGAGGGATAATTTATAATGAAGGAAGCCCTTCTATTTATAGGGGGAATTTTCTCCTAGTTTTACACTAAAAGACAAATACATCAAATCCTGATAGACATCAAATAGATCTTAATAGATCTTGATAGACATTCACTATAATTAATATATATCATAATTAGAACTAATTATTTAAAATGTTATGATAGATTATTTGATATGTAGAGAGTAGTACTTAATAACGAACATTACTTATAATTATGGAGAATTGAGCGCAGATTAAATGTATAGTAAATCACTGTGATCAACTTAAATAGAGTTATTTTAACATTTATCATGTACAAGCTCCGTGCTAGATGTGCAGCAGAGATACAAAGCTTTTTAATTAAAAAATATTTTTTTTATTTCTCATCCGGTGTCCAGTACCTCCATTGAAGTCCAACTAATCTGAATTCGCGCCGGGTAGGACCCCATTCAGGAGATAGTGCTCCCAACAGAGTTTTCTTCATGCCCAGGATCGAACCCTCAACCTCTGTTTAAGGGTGAATCAGCCTCATCCGTTGCACCACAACCCATGTTGGTAAAATAAAAAGAGTTAATTACACTAAACACTTTTAGACTATTTCTTAGATAAAATTCTTATATTTTTAAATTAAATACTTATACCTCTTATATTAAGACTAGATGTTGACGACCCGTGCTAGCACGAGTCCAATATATATTATTTTTTAGTTTCAATTTATGTGACACAAATAGAATTTAGATCATCAATTATTAAAATAATTTAATTTTTTAATTATTGTGATTTATTATACTTTTTCTTCTATCAAATTTAAGAGAAAACTGATGTAATTTGGAAAGTCAGCCAAATATTTTATATCTCTTAAATTTTTTAAGTTGTTAGTTATGAGATTGATAATATTTTTTATATAATTTTTCAATAAGATATGAAAATTCTCTCCGTCACAAGTTATGTGGCACGAATAAAATTTCGACAGTCAATCAATTTATTTTTTTAGATATATATTTATTATATTAAGTTCTTAATTATTATGTTTTACAATACATTTTATCTCATTTTCAAATAATATATGTTACTTTATGTCTTCTTTTGTCCCATCACAATATATGTCCGCTAATATAATTTTGATAGTCAACTAAATATTTTATGTTGACATATTATTTTGTGTCTATTTTACCTTTTTTATGAAATATTATTAATTTTTTAATGCTTAAAGGACCATAATAATTAAGGGTGATATAGTAAAATCACGATTGAAGCCGCGAAACAAACATGTGTTAAATGACTTATAATAATTAAGTAGAAGCGATATAGTAGAATTACTATAAAAATTTAATTGTGAAAAATATCTAAGTGGGTATAAGGCGTCAAGTTAATTTAAAACATCAATATTTAATTTATCATTTTATGTCTATTTTATTTTTATTAAATATGATTAATTTTTTAATACATAGATGACTCATAATAAATAATTAGGAGTGATATAATAAATTATCGCTGAAGCAGACATATCAGAAATGTCTATTTTACTTATTTTTATTAAATACTATTAATTTTCTAATACGTAAATGACTTATAATAATTAATTATGAGTGATACAGTAAAATCATGATTGAAGCATCTGAAGCAGGCAGTACAAGCAGGCATGTCGACCTCCTACTTCATCATAAAACTCCCTATTATATATACTAGATAGTGAAGTCCGCGCTAACACGGGCACAATAATAATGACCTAGCCATTATTTGTATCAGATAAGTATATACCACGATCGCACCTAGATAGAACGATTTTAAACTGGGACCCCAACTTCATTAGATTGTTCACCTAACAGAAATTACAAGCTAAATATACAGAAATGTCAAATATACCTTTTTTTGCCAAAGAAGATGATATGATTGTGACCATCCTTAAGTCTTCATATAGTCAAACAATGATGACACAGAATATTAGAATAGCAAAGTGCCTAAGAGCAGAACCATATATTGCACCTGTGAACAAATTCCTTTATGTCTCCAAATCATGCTACCAAAGGACTTGTAATATTTCCCAATAATGTAAAATTGCCTCTATAACATTCAGTTAGAACAACGAATGTTTTCTAATTTAGATATTTGACATAAAATGTTGGCGCATAATAACTTACTCCCAAGAAACGTCATCGATAAGTGTCTAATCACCATCCTTTGTCTTCATAAGTCAGCACATATTCAGATTCATTGAGAAAACTCATCAAGTGAGTTTGACTAAGTTCTTCTTAGCTAGCGTGTGAGCATGCCTCTAGCCTAATGAGATCTGCCATTTGCCAACACCAAATGAATTAACAACTACATTTGGGAAAAAAGGAATCTAAACAGTTCATCACTATTCACCATTTATTAACTTGGTTATTATTATAACACATCATATCATTATGTGTTCTCAGCTAAATTTCCTCTTCCTATTTGTCTGACAAGTAAAACTTATTCTGCCTTAAGGATGACTAGATCACCATTTATTAACTTGATTATTATTATAGCACATCATATCATTATGTGTTCTCAGCTAAATTTTTTCTTCCTATTTGTCTGACAAGTAAAACCTATTCTACCTTAAGGATGATTGGATAACCACCTTAACAATCTCTCTGACAAGTAAAATTTTTCTACCTTAATCATGACTGAATAACCACCTTAACAATCTCTTCTCCAGAAAGTGTTTCAATTTTTGAAAGGTAATGCAGTGTGGTGATTCCTTTTTCAAAACCAAGTTTTCCATGCTTAGAACTTCTCCAAACCCACAAAGATCCATCACCTGCTATGGCGGCAGAAATAACATCTGATGCAAGTGTGGTTGGAACTCTCATTTTATTTATTTCTTCTACTCTTTTTTGTTACTAACCTAAATAATAGTCACACAATTATAGTATAACTTAAACACACATGCAAAATTTCAAGAATCAAGTAAAAAATATCAGCGAAATAAACATCCATAAACAGTAACAATTTTCAAAGTGCCTATCACAAAATGAAAACACTGTTCAATTTACATCCTACTGCTTGTTGCCTAATAAAATAAACTCTATGGATAAAAATGGTACAATAAAAAACTATAGTTTAAATATAGGATCCAAAGGAATCTGTTGCTTTTATCTCAATATGCTCATGTCAATTATTCTGACCTTTTTTATTTTTAATCATGTTGTCTGAGCCAGTTTGAACACATGATTCATGGTAACAACAAATAATAAGCTCATCTAAACTCTAGATAAAAAGTAATTTCGGCCTTACAATTTTTGTGTTGCACATTATTCGTTCATGTATATAATCCCTGTATAACTTATTGTTAAATTAAAAACTCTTAAGGATTGCAATGTCAATTGTTAGCATGAGCATTATCTAGGAGGGAAAGTATAATTCTATGTCACCCCTGATCAAATGAGGTAGGATTGAAGAGATATTTTTACAATAAACAAAGCAAGCTATAATTTTTTGTATCACACTGAAAGTGTGATGACGCTTCATTGTGACTTAGATTGTACGATCAAGACACCAATAAGACAAAGTCAACAAATTCATGTTTGCAGACAACTTGGCCAAATAAAAAGAAAAGTAGAGTGTTTAAAGCATTAAGTCATTCTGAATATCAGAATAAGCATCTTTTAAATCCCAAACTAGGGATTGAAAAGCAATAGGGAAATAATTCATTTTCTTTTTTCTCTATAACTTTCCTTTTAAATGGAGGGTGGTTTGAAAATATGGAACATGACACCACATATATAGAGTGAGAAAATGGTAAAAGATGAACTAATCTGACCACCTGTACATTGCAAATTCAATTGGGTAAAAAGTATCAAAACTCATTATAGAAACCAAAACTCTTTTTGCAAATATACCAAATTTAAGGTCCTTCGAAAATAACCTCTTTACCTTATCTTTGAAGTAGCGGTATGAATTGCACACATTGTACCTTCTTTGAAACTCATTTTGTATGGAAAAAAGACATGTATAACACAAAGAATGCAGAAAAATCAGGAAATCATGACTAAAAAATTAATCTTTAAGAACAAAAACACAATGTCAAAACCCAACAGCCAAAAAGGGAAATAATTAATACTACATGCCAAAAAAATTAAGTTGTGCAAGATTTTAGCAATGGTGAAAAAGAAAGAAGTTAGAAACCATAAAACCTTAAATCTAAAGACACATATAAGACCAAGAAAGAGTTAGCTGGAGGGGGGTCAAGTGTGTTTAGAACTTTCCGAAGAAACCAGATGAATGTCCCATAAACTGTCATTAGCTTCATAAAAATAAAAAGGGAAGAAATTTTTAGCATCAAGCTGTATCATCTAATGAAGTAGAAAAAAGCAAAGCAAAGATAGTACGTTGTGTATTGATAATTCTCATATCTTAGTTGTTGCTGTTATTTTCCACAATACGGGTACGTAGAATCTGTATCACAGAACAACAACTTCAACTTGAGTTCAAGTATTAACAAGGACACAATGAAGTATTAAACATCCTCAACACAAGATCAAAAAAGACCTTTCCAAGAGATGTATTTATTTTTCAGAAAATAAAGATGAAACAGAAATGATCAAGGCCAAGTCGTTCGAATTCACGAATTTTCCTTAAGGAATAATTCCCCTCACTGTACCCGAGGTTATGGAATCTTCCTCCCAGGATAAAATGGCCTTCAATCCGACTATAGCAGTACATCAAATAGGCGAATTCTTCGAACACACTCACGGTTTGAATGATCACACTTAGAGTATTTTTAAGATAAGAAGAATATTTTGTAATCTAAAAATTTCTGTATTTTCTATCTCTAACCTGTGGATGAAAACCAGGTTATTTATAGCCAAATGATGCCTCTTTAGAAAGGAGGCAATGGTTCACTGCAAAGGTTGCATCTTTGCTATAAATTCATGTCTGTTCATCAAAGATTCCATCTTTTCATGAACAGTCATATCTTTCCATGAATCCGTGTTTCTTTTGCTGAATGGTTGTATCTGTTTTTTTCAACCAGTGCAGCAGTTCAATTAAATAATAGAAACCAGTGCACCAGTTCTGAAGCAATGCAACATTTTCGAAGCAGTGCAACTGTTCTGTGTCACTATTCATGCATTACTATTCACGTAAAATAGTAGCATTGCATCACTGTTACTGCATATAAATGGAGTATTAAAACTCAAAAATATTTCCTGCATTTTTCATCATTGTTTAGATTTTGTCAAATAAAATTTGTCCAAAAAGAAAGATCTTATGATCGATCATTTGACAAATCCAAATCCAAATCCGAACCCGAGCCGAGCGAGCGATGACGACGATGCGAGGCATCTCTATTTCCTTGCCTCACTTACCATGTGGAGTAAGTGTTTCTCATTATAAACAATCTCAAGTTCTCTTCTTCCACCAATGTGGGAGAAAGAGTAAACTTGCCAAAATTGAGTACACTTTCCATTTTTGGTGTTAACTCAATTTTTTCTCTTCCACTTGATTTCTTCATTTTCCATTCAACACACTTTCATTACTATGAACCCAAAAATCCCCCACATAAATGGGGAATGGCTATTTTTTCATAAAACTTTTACAGACAAGTATGTGATCATCAAGCAAGGACTGATTGCATCTGGATAAGTGGGTTTCCCTTTGAACTTTCCGTAGTGAACATGCATCAGATGCACTTGGTCAATCGGTAGATTTGATATCTTTGAACCTTCGAGCTTTAATGTACACCTAGCAACATATGTCACACAACCAGCCTTTTATCATTTTATGGTTCTTACGATTTTGTTCTTTTCATCTATGAACACGTCCCAATTTTCATGAGAGCTTAGAGACTAGGACTTTACTAACATTCTCTTTGAAGCGGCTTTCACTTCTCCCACACATAGGTGATTTCTAAACATTTAATCCTATAGATTAAACTATTTGGTCAAATCTGCCAAATTTAGATAATTATTAAAAGACTTTTTACATTAAGTCTTATCTTTGTTTACTATACATTGTCTATATCATGAGAATGAGTTGGGTAATTGACAATGTTTAACCTATCAGACACAAATTTGTTTGATCTCCTTAAACCTAGCTTTTGGGATCTCTAGTTTGCTAGGTAGAGTTACCGCGCATGCTGACTTATTCTAGGCCTTAAACCCATTCCCGTGGATGTCCTTTTTACTCCTTCTCTAGATAGGCCTTTTGTAAGTGGATCCGACATATTATCCTTTGAATTTACATAGTCTACAGTGATAATTCTACTAAAGAGAAGTTCTCTAACAGTATTATGTCTTCGTCTTATATGACGAGATTTACCGTTATACATCATGCTCCCTGCCCTACCTATTGCCGCTTGGCTATCACTGTGTATACATACTGGTGCCACTGGCTTGGGCCAATGTGGAATATCTTCCAAGAAATTTCGGAGCTATTCTGCTTCTTCACCGACTTTATCTAATGCGATAAATTCTGATTCCATTGTAGAGCGAGCGATATAAGTTTGTTTGGATGATTTCTAAGAAACTGCTTCTCCACTGATAGTAAAGCATATCCACTTATGGATTTTACTTCGTTTGATCTGGTGATCCAATTTGCATCACTATATCCTTTAAGTACCGCAGGATATTTATTATAATGCAAAGCATAATTTTGAGTGTATTTAAGATACCCCAAAACTCTTTTCATTACCATCCAGTGAGTTTTATTGGGATTACTCGTGTACTGACTTAATTTACTGATAGCGCATGCTATATCTGGTCGTGTACAGTTCATTATATACATTAAACATCCCCATAATTTTGCGTACTCCAATTATGAGTCACTTTCACCTTCATTCTTTCAAAGTGCAAAGCTCGCATCCAATGGAGTCTTGGCAATAACGAATTCTATATACTTGAACTTATCAAGTACCTTTTTGATATAATGAGACTGTGACAATGCCAACCCTTGTGGATTTTAATGGATTCTTATACCTAAGATCACATCTGCAACTCCAATGTCCTTCATATCAAACTTGCTCTCGAGCATTCGTTTTGTTGCATTTATGTCAGAAATGTCTCTACTGATGATCAACATATCATCCACATATAAACATACAATGACTTGGTTATTTGGAGTGTCTTTAATATAAACACATTTATCACATTCATTTATTTTGAATCTGTTTGCCAACATGGTTTGGTCAAACTTTGCATGCCATTGTTTAGGTGCTTGCTTTAGTCCATACAACGATTTAATAAGTCTACACACCTTGTTTTCCTTTCCTGGAACCACAAAACCCTCAAGTTGTTCCATGTATATTTCTTCCTCCAAATCTCCATTTAGGAATGCGGTTTTCACATCCATTTGATGGATTTGAAGATCATATACCGCTGCCAAGGCAGTTAACATTCAAATCGATGTTATCCTTGTTACTAGTGAATATGTATCAAAGTAATCAAGACCTTCTTTCTGTTTGAAGCCTTTTACTACAAGTCTTGCCTTTTATTTATCAATAGTACCATCCGCCTTTATTTTTCTTTTGAAGATCCATTTAGAACCTAAAGGTTGATTTCTGGGAGGAAGGTCAACCAATTTCCATGTATGGTTTCTTAAGATTGAATCAATGTCACTATTGACTGCCTCTTTCCAAAAAGATGAGTCTAACGACGATATCGCTTCTTTAAATGTTTGAGGTTCATTTTCTAAGAGAAATGTTACAAAATCCAACCCAAACGAAGTTGAAGTTCTTTGACGTGTACTACATCTTGGATTTTCTTCATTATGTACATTCTCACTTGGTTCATATCGAGGTCGTTTAGATCCTCCACTAGACTGTTCATGTCTAATTTTATACAGGTAAATGTTTTCAAAGAATTTAGCATTATCTGATTCAATTATCGTATTTTTATTTATATCCGGATGTTCGGATTTATGAACCAAAAATGAACATGCTGTACTACTTTTAGAATATCCTATGAACACGCAGTCCACCATTTTAGGCCCTATCTTAAACCTTTTAGGTATAGGAACTTGAACCTTCGCTAGATACCCCCACACTTTAAAAGATTTCAAGTTAGGTTTCCTTCCTTTCTATTTTTCGTAGGAATTGATTGTGTCTTACTATAGGGAACTCTGTTGAGTATACGATTGATCGTAAGGATAGCCTCCCCCCATAAGTTTTGCGGTAAACCAGAACTTATAAGTAAGGCATTCATCATTTCTTGTAAATTTTGGTTTTTCCTTTCCGCAATTCCATTAGATTGGGGTGAATATGGGGCCGTAGTTTGATGGATTATTCCATTCTCTATACATATTTGTGCAAAGGGAGATTCATATTCTCTACCCCTATCACTTCTTATCATTTTGATCTTTTTGTCTAACTGATTTTCAACTTTAGTTTTATATTGCCTAAACGCATCTATTGCTTCATTCTTACTATTTAGCAAGTAGACATAACAATATCTAGTGCAATCATCAATAAAAGTTATGAAATACTTTTTTTCACCATGAGATGGTGTTGACTTCATATCACAAATGTTAGTATGTATTAAGTCTAAGGGATTAGAATTCCTTTCAACGGACTTATAAGGATGCTTTCATACTTCGATTCCACACACGTTTGACACTTTGATTTATTGAACTCAAAGTTTGGCAAAACTTCTAAGTTAATCAGTTTTCGTAACATTTTGTAATTAACATGGCCTAAACGTTCATGCCATAAATCATAAGACTCAAGCAAATAAGACAAATTCAAACTTTTATTCATTTCAACAGTCATTACATTCATCTTATAAAGGCCCTCCGTGAGATAGCCTTTTTCTACATACATTTATCTTTTGCTAACTACAATTTTTCCAGAAACGATTACATATTTAAATACGTTCTTATCTAGGAGTGAAATAGAAATTAAGTTCCTACGTAACTCCAGAATATATAGCACATTATTTAGTGTCAAGACCTTACCGGAAGTCATCTTTAAGCAAATTTTTCCTGTTTCCTCTACCTTAGCAGTAGCGGAGTTGGCCAAGTAGAGAATTTCTTCTACTTGAGCCGGATCAAATGACGAGAACAACTCTTTGTTTACGCAAACATGGCGTGTGGCACCAGAATCCATCCACCATTTGCGTGGATTCCCCACCAAGTTGCATTCCGTGAACATAACACATAAATCATCATATTCTTTATTGAACTCAATCATATTCACTTGGTCCTTTTTCTTTCCTTTCTTCGGGGCTCGACAATCTGTGGACTCATGGCCAATTTTGCCACAATTGAAGCATTTTTCCTTGAACTTTTTCTTGGGTTGATTGCTTCCATGTTCAACTGTCTTTCTTTTCTTCGAGTTGTTTTGGTCATCTTCTACAATATGTACTCCATTCATTGTAGAATTTTCCTTTGACCTTCTTTTGGTAACTTTATTGTCCTCTTCAATATGAATTCGGACAATAAGATCTTCAACGGTCATCTCCTTGCGTTTATACTTTAAGTAGTTTTTGAAGTTTTTCCACAAAGGTGGTAGCTTCTCAACTATCGTTGCTACTTGGAAAGCATCATTCACAATTAAACCTTCTGCTAGGAGATCATGTATGATGACTTGCAACTCCTGTACTTCAGAGACAACAGATTTGCTATCAATCATTTTGAAGTCCAGGAATCGTGCAACAAGGAATTTCTTAATTCCCGCATCATCCGTTTTATATTTCTATTCAAGTGCCCCCCATGGTTCCTTTGATGTCTTGGTTCCACTATAGACATTATAGAGGTCGTCTTGGAGACCTCTTTGAATATAGTTCCTGCAAAGAAAATCCGAATGTTTCCTAGCTTCTACAATAATGAAACAGTCTTTGTCCGAGGTTCCCTCGGGCACCTCGGGAGCGTCTTCGCTAGTGAACCATTGTAGACATAAAGTGGTGAGGTAAAAGAACATCTTTTGTTGCCACTGGTTGAAGTCTATGCCAGAAAATTTTTTGGGCTTCTCCGCCGATTCCATCGTTGGTAGAGCATTTGTGCGACTTGATGTGGCAATATTATTTGCCCCTACAAATGTTGTCACATCCATCATTTGACTTTCATTTGTCATTTTTTCCTATCACCACAAGACAGAAAACTTAGTATTTTTTAAAATATTATTTATAAAGTTAAATAACTTTAAACTCTTCTTTTTGTTTCTAGCCGGATACTGATCCTCCTTTGGAGCACTATCATCATCGTTGATTTCAGCAATATTAAGCTTATCGTCAGACTCATCTTTGGGAGGCTAAGATGCATCATCGTTCTTAGTGTGGAGAAACTTCGATGAATTTCATTAGATAGGCCATTACTGGTAACTATACAATCTTCAGCTACAGAAAAAAAACTCACAAATATTGCATATGAATTTACAGAATATTATTGATGTCAATAGTAAGAGATAGTAGTTTGTATTTCCTCCGTACAATTTTATGAGTCGTCATTTTCTTTTTGGTCTGTTCAAAAAATGATGTCATCTTTCCTTATTTGGTAACTATTTATACTATATTTTGCTCAAGATTTTAGCCACAATTCACACACAACATTATTCCAATGCCAAATAAACTTCGACTTTAGCAAACAGATGGCTTGAAAAAAAATAGAAAAGGATCAAAGAAAGTTACCTATTCCAACCTCCACGGTTTCCTCTTTCATCTCAATATTGTTTAGTACAAAGCTCATATTTAACCTTAATGCCATAATTAAATAACGAGTCACAATCAATGTTCGCAAAAAGAGACAATATTTCATCCTTTATTGTTAGATCCAAAATCAGACACGGAGCCAAGAATTTCACAATGAAGGTTCAACATAGGCTATATATACATACGCAGAAAAAAGATATATATAAATAGTATAATTTTTCGTAAATGATAAATGTGCTCATCTGATCGTACATAAAATACCATACCTTGTTTGAAGAATCCAGAACTAGCGTTATGGTTCCCACGTCGTGGCAAATTCGTTCTGATTCATCATTATACAACATATCTTCTTTTCTAAATTTGGAAAATCAAGAATTTGATACTACATTTCAAGATTTCGTATACGAAAAATTGTGTTAAATTATATTCCCTAAATAAGTATACTTTAACTATTTTTCAGAGAAAACAACTATACTTGAGAATGCAATCAGACAAAGAAGCAACAGGAAATGATTTCCAGCAATCTATTCTCTTATTTTTGTGAAAATCAGCATTTATATATAGGTGACAAGTGATTTTCTTGATTGGTCAATCACACCATATGCAAACATCTCATATTGTCGAGATACTATTTTGTCTACTAATAATTTTCAAGTAATGCAAGGTTTCACTTTATTTGAAGTGAAACATTTTTCTCTCTCGATCATAAATCTTAGCAACAATTCAACATTAATTTTCAATGTTAGAATTTTCATATCACTTTAATTTATGTGATTAAAAAAAATTCAAACGTCTCCTTCCTTACTGCAACACTTTATCTATTAGAAGGCTCTAAGTAAAATCAAAATAACCAGAATAAGAAAAATCAAGCTCTTGCCATTTGTTAATTTTAACAAAAATACCATAGTAAGAAGAAACATTCTGCAATAGTCTCAAGGTTTTTTTCATTTGTCTCCAGGACTTCAGTAAGATATTTTGTAAGCTATAGTAAGAGGTAAAGAAACTATTAGAGTACGAAAATTCAGAAATTACAAAAGAAGGCATCATGTAGTGAATAGAATTAAACACAGAAATGAAAGTATGTTAGAGCGACCTCAGTAATGATTGTGAACAAATTAACTTACCATATGTTGGTTTAATTGACATACTTGAACATAGAAAATGGTATGATGTTACAGAAAGGTTTTTTAAATAATTTCATCATAGACTATATTATAAGTAGACTAGTCATCATTGCTATCAGCAGTAGGTGATCGTATTAATAATTTTAAATAATTTAATTATTTGCTCTCGATAAAGCCACATATAACTGACCATGAGAGAATACAGGCTCACGCAAATAAATTTCAACATAACCTAATATTTATCCTTGAGCTTTATTTGTTGTCATAGAAAAACATAGGCATATTAAAAATTGTGTTCTTTTAAATAAAATCGATAACTTTCCTCATATGAAGATAATAATGGTATTCTGGAAATAATTACATGTGTATTTTAAAATCTCCACTAGCAACTTTAGTTCTTATAACATGATTTTTAAAATCACAACATATTAGTCATGTACCATTGCATAAACCTTCACAAGGATTTAAATTTCTAAGTAAAATAATTGAGAATTTTTTTTTTAATGTTAGTTTGTAGGGAAGCGGACCAGGAGGATTTAATGAATGTAAAAAATCTTCAAATTGACTTTGATCACTTGGTTCAATAGTTTCATCAAGCGAAACAAATATCTTGGCATCTTTATGAAATTGGTTTATAAGTCTATCATTTAGTTCATCAACAAAGATATTTTTTGCTGTTAAAATAACACAAGAAGTCAAAAAAGTAGAATTATGAAAAGACTTGCGAAAATCGGGGTATACTATTTTGAATAAAGAATATCTAGTGATTTTTTTATAGTAGTATAAGGAACAACGAAATATCTTGAGATATTTATTTTGTCATTCATATTTATTTTTTCTTTTCTATTTTCGATTCGTATTAGATACTCACAAAAAGAGGGATCAATTTTTGCACGCATATTTTCTAATAAATGTCATTTTTTAAGATGATTTCATATTTCTAAATTTAATATGTTTTCTCGAATGAAGTCTTCTTTATTTCATCCAATCCACAGGTAGAGTTTTTCTAAAATCTCCTCCAAATATTTTACCACTTCCACCAAGACCACCTATAAAGAATGCCCCTGATTTATCGCTAAATATTCTATAAAGGATTGTATCATATGATTTTTCTTGTTCTGTAATTTAATTTTTTATATAATAATAATTCTTCATTGCTTAAAATAATATTTCTTTCGAAGTATACGTCTTTTTCTTCAGTTACAATTTTTGAAGAGGTGATAGTTTCTGAAACAAGGTTTAACTTATTGATATCACATCCTATAGAATGTAATATATCATTGATATGGTTTAAAACTACTAGATGAATATCTTTTGTTATAATATTGTCCACATTTTTAAAATCTTCAGACATTGAATCTTCAAATTGTTCCCATAATTTCTTTGGATTATCAGGGTTATAATATAATAATATAGTAGAAAATAAACACCTTAACTATAAGGCATTTGATAACATATAGCCTCTAACATACATTCAACCAAATTGTTATCACAATGTAATAGTCTTTTTTTTTTCAGCAGATTCTCTGAAAGTTTTGCAACATATTTCATTTACTTTAAGAAGATCATTATATGATTTTGGGGCTTTTACATTCATTAGTAATAATCAAAGATAATATCTTTCTTCTTCTATTGAATCACAAGTTAGAACACTACCGATAACATTACCACATCTTCGTCTAGTCCACATTTTATAGCTAGGCGACCACACAAAGTATTGGGGAAATATTTATACAATAAATTAAGCTCTTTAGCATGTTTATTTGTTTGATTCATTAAGAAAAATTCGATTAACATAGTCTTCTTAAACATAGAATTTTTTAATATGCTATCTATGCTATCAAATTTTTTAAAAGAGATAAATCGTTGTCTTTCAAGATGCAGTTGAAGGTGATAAACATTTGGAGTCATTTCACTAATAGAAAATGCAAATAAACGCTACATAGCTTTTGGTAGCGACACCTATCTAGCTAATTGATATTTTTTATCTCATCTATTTCTATATATTTATTCTCTTCATGTAAGTGAAATGAAATTTTATCATATCATTTTTTGATATATTTATATAGATATTTGACAACTTTAATATCAGAACAAACTTCAACATTTATAAGAAAATTATATTTACATAATAGATAAGGATTGTAAGAGACAACCCATAAGTTATCTAGCAAACATTCTCTAACTTTCACAAACTTAGTAGTATTTCTTCTATCGTAAATTGGATAAGCATTTTTACCTTTTGTTGTGTTGTCAGCAAAGCTTTTGGGGTACTTAAATTTACACACTCTTTTTTTCTTCATACATGAATTTGTAGGATTCAAGTTGCCACAATGTCCACGCATTGTATGTTTAATGACAAGCCTATGTAAGTAAGGATTGACTTTAGGATCAGGTATGTAACATCCCAACTTAGGAAGGAGTCCCATATCGGCAAAAATACATGAGGGATGCTGGAAATATAAGTAAGAAACCTTTACTCCCTAGTGACGCATTTTAAAGCCGTGTAGGTCTGGTCCCAGAGCAAACAATATTACTAGTAGGTTGGGGAGTTACAGGGGTCTTTCGGGCCTTCGAGGTTTGGGATGTCCGTTGCGGCCAGGGCCCCGGTTCGGGTCATGAAAGAATGGTATCAGAGCCACTCCTGTGTCAGCTCTGTCGATATAGGCCAGAGTTCAAACTGAGTGTAGGCGAAACCCTGTAAGGCGGGGCAAACCTCAGTCCTGAGTGTAGGTAAATCCTATTCAGTGGGACAAACCTCAGTGAGGATGCTGGTAAATCTCAGCGAGGACGCTGATTCCATAAGGGGGGTGTATTTAGCACCCCAAGTTAGGAAGGAGTCCCACATCGACAAAAATATAGGAGGAATGTTGGGTATATAAGTAAGAAAGCCTTACTCCTTAGTGACGTGTTTTAAAATCGTGGGGGCAGAGCGGATAATATCACTAGTGGGTTGGGGAGTTATAGGGTCTCTCGGGCCTTCGTGGTTCGAGAAGTTCATAGCGGCTTAGGCCCCGTTCGGGTTGTGACAAGGTATCTCAGTGGAAACAAATTTTTCATAAGCCTCGGGTATTAATAATTTATGGTCATCATTGAATATAATAAGAAAATGAGCATCACTACAAAAAATACAGCGTTTAGCAACGAAATTGTAGCAACAAGTACTTTTCCGTCGCTAATTAATAATGAAATTTTAACAAAATAGAACTTTTATCGCTAAATAATTGAAAATAAAATTACTAGCCGAATTAGCGGCAAGAAGTAAAATTTGTTGCTATAATTTGACTATTGGCGCCTTTATTTTGGTGACAAAATTAGCGATATAACAGGAGAAATTTTTTTTTTGATATGGTGAAGACTGAAATAGCAACGAAATTATTGTCAGTAAAATTATTTTACCATTTTAAAAAAATATATTAGAAATTTTTTAATAAATAATTAGCAACGGATAAAATATCCATTGCGGAATCCATCACTCTACCAATTAAATATTAGGGAAAACTCTTTTATTTTACTTTGTTCCAACACATAGTATCCTCCGCCTCTTTCCAAAATAGACTCTCCTTTCCCTTTTCTCTTAATTGAAAAAAGAAAATCGCTCAATACCAATCGAAATGAGAATCAATCACTCAATTTTGAATCTAAATTAGAGGTACGATTCTAAATCTCATAATGTGAGTTATTTTTCCTCTTTCAATTTCTTAATTTCTAAGTTAGAAGTCACTTGTAAATGATAGGTTTAGGGTTTTTTGAGGTCTTTCACTTAGGGTTGTTCGATTATTGTGTTAAAAAGTTTGATAAATGGTTATTTACTCAAAATGAAAACTGAATTTTTTCTCAAAATTTCTGTTTGTGGGGTTTTTGATATTTTCTGTTGCATGTTTATTAATCTGAAATTTCTTCAACAGAATTTTTGTTTGTGTGGTTTAATTTTTACTTTTTTGCATACACTGATTATGTTCTATTTGTGGATCGTTTGAGATCTTTCACTTATGGTTTTTCGATTATTGCATTAAAAAATTTTGTTAGTGATTATTTAATCGAAATGGGAACAATATTTTTTTATCATAACTTCTATTTGTGGGGTTTTTTTATATTTTCTGTTTCATGTTCATTAATCTCAAATTTCTTCAACAAAATTTCTGTTTGTGTGGTTTAATTTTCACTTTTTTATGTACAATGTTTATGTAAGGTTGTACTTAGTATGTTGCATGTTCAAAAAAGTATATTGTTATTTTTCTTAATCTGATGGTGATGTTATGATTTGGATTTTCAGAGAGATCCACTAAGGATACCAGCAAGTGCCATAAAGTAGGCTAGCAACTATATGGTACTATAACATTCTCCCTTTTAAATGATTTTCGATCAGTTTTTCATATGTTTCTCTGTTGCCGTTTGTGTTCTTGAGTATTCGTGAAACTGTCTCTATTTTCTTTTACTCACTGATTGCTTGAAAAGGAGAAACCATAAACATTCTGATGCCTTAACAGTATACATTCAATTGAGGATTTATTTTTAATCTGATTCACTATTCAAATAAAATCAATTCATTTATTCTTAACTTTTGTGATGTAACTTTGTGTTAAAGTTGTAAACTTTATTTTTTTTTTTGCCAACAAAGTTGCAACTTATTTTCTAGTTTTGTTTAATGTTCTAATTTTAGGTATTTATTTTGCTGAAATTTGATGTTCTAATCTTGTTTTCGGGAGCTTTTGCCTCATGCCTTATGATTGTAAAGATAGAAGTTTTAGTTTTGTTTGTAATTAATCTTTTTGCTAACCCTTATTAAGAAGGACAATAAATGATATGTTTTGTTTGTGATTTCTTGTTTATTTAGCAAAAAATGACTGATATATTTTATTTTCTTGTAAAAAAAAGATATATTCTAGTTTGTTAAGATATTTAATTTTTTCTTTTCTTTAGTGATAATACTGGATGTATGAATTATTAAAAAATAAAACTTTAATTGTGTTGTTTATGTCAAAATTAATATGAATACGAATAATCTAGAGCGTGGATAGATGTATGATAGATTGGATGACCGAGGGGCTATAAACTCTAGATTAGTTACTGGTGTGAATAACTTTATCCATTTTGCATGTTCTTAACAAAATTGCATGAGTGGTACCAATATTAGATGTCCATGTAAAAAATGTCGCAACATTAAATACAAGGATGCTGAAACTGTTAGATATCACCTTCTTCATGATGGATTTGTTAAGGACTATTTTGTTTGAAAACATCAAAGGGAAAAAATATGATCGGTGGGATTTCTTTCTGTGATGATTTGATCAATAGTGCTCAACTTGAATTGAGATATGATAATCTATATCGATAAATGATTTTGGATGCTGCTGGTCCCAACTTTAACTATGGTTTAAGTAGGCAACCTTACAACAACATTGAATCTGGGTCATCTCATGTGTATGAACCTTCAATTGAGGAGGAACATGAAACTTTGATGGAAGAGGAGCGTAATTTAGAGTACCAAAAATTTTATGAATTGTTGCACTCTGCTGATGCAAAATTGTATCCTGGTTCTTCCTTCTCTCAACTTGCAGTAATCTCTCGAATGTTAAATATTAAGATGGAGAATACTATGTCAAAGAGGGGTTTTAACCAAATAATGCAATTATTTAAAGAGGCTTTACCAAAAGATAACCTACTGATTGATAGTAATTATCAGACTAAGAAGCTAGTGCGTAGCTTAGGTTTACCGGTTGAAAAGATTAACTATTGTGAATTGGGATGTATATTGTATTGGGAATACCATGAACATCTTACCTCTTGTAAATTTTGTGGCAAAGAGAAGTATAAGCGTCGAGTTGGCTCTCGTAAGAGGAAATTGATCCCTTACAAAACGATGTATTATTTTTCTTTGATTCCTAGATTGAAGAGATTATATGCATCCTACTACAGCTGCTAACATAAGATGGCATCATGAACATATAAAAAAGGATGGAGTAATGCGTCATCCATCAAACTCTGAAGCTTGGAAGAACTTCAATGGAAGTCATCATTTCTTTGTTGATGAACCAAGAAATGTAAGGTTGGGGTTATGTACTAATTGTTTCCAACCATTCAGTCAGTTTGGGAAAAAATATTCTTCATGGCCAGTAATTGTCACTCCATACATTTACCTCAAGGGATGTGCATGAAAGAGGCTTATATGTTCTTAACTGTCATTGTTCCAGGACCAAACAATCCCAAACATAAAATTGATATTTATCTGTAGCCTCTAATAAAGGAATTGACCTTGTTATGGGAGATAGGTGTAGAAGAATTTGATATCTTCAAAAAACAAAATTTTCAATTGAGGGAAACTTTGATGTGGACAATCAGTGTCTTTCCAGCATATTCTATGTTATCAAGATGGAGTACAATAGGTAAGTTTGCTTTTACTTATTGTATAGAGGAAACACAATTCTTTAGATTACAACATAGTCAAAAAACACCATGGTTTGACTGTCATGGAATGTTCCTTGACCAATATCATCTATTTAGGAGAGATCATAAAAACTTTCTAAAAGACCGAACTGTCAAAAGATCACCACCACCCTAAAGAACCAAAGAAGAGATATTGAATCAAATTTGTGATTTGGAGATAAGAAAAGTAACAGAGTTAGATGCAAAAAAAGTTAATCAGAGAATATGTAGTTCTTGTGGATGAAAAAATGAAGCATCTTTTGGGATTTGCCTTATTAGAGTTCTAACATGATTTGACATAATCTCGATGACATAAATATTGAGAAAAACTTCTTTGATAATGTATTTAATACAGTCCTTAATATTGATAAGAAAACCAAAGACAATCCATCAACTCTTCTAGATATGGTCAATTACTGTGATCGACCTCAGTTGGCAAAGGATGCTTCTGGAAAATATTCCAAAGCTGTATATACAATAGAAAAATAAGCAAGCACTATCTTGTTCAATTGGGTGAAAAATTTAAAATTTATAGATGGGTATGTTTCAAATTTGGTTAGATGTCCAGACACAACTGCAAAAAGGTTATTTGGCACGAAAAGTCATGATTGTCGTGTGTTCATGAAACGATTGATGCCTATTGCTTTTAGTGAACTACTTCCAAGTAATGTATGGCAAGCACTTACAGAATTGAGCTTATTCTGTAAAGATCTCACATCGACTACTTTTTGAATGGATGATACGGAGAGATTATGGGGAGATATTCCACAAATCTTGTGCAAGTTAGAACGTATATTTCCCCCTGGGTTCTTTGACTCAATAGAACATTTGCCTATGCACCTTTCATATAAATTAAAGATTGTTGGACCTGTACAATATCGATGGATGTATCCTTTTGAAAGGTAATGCAAAAATTCATGTTGAACTTGTGACAATTATGTTATTATTAACTTTTCACATATGATAGTTTATCCATTTTTCTATTTAGGTATCTTAGAACTCTTAAAAGAATGATTGTAAATAAACCAAGTATTGGGGGTTCCATATGTGAAGCTTACTTGATGACAGAGTCAACACTACTATTTTCTCATTATTTTGAACCACATATCATAACACGCAATCATAATGTTGATCGTAATGATGATGGTGGTATTGTGGAAGATGTTGAAGGAAATTTATCAATATTCACCCATCCCAGTTGATTATGGGGAGAATAAAAAAAGGAATCTAACTCTTGAAGAAATCAAGGCCACCCAAACTTACATTTTGCTAAATTGTGAAGAGGTTGAGCCATTTGTGAGGTAACAAAAGTAAGTTGTATCAACTTAATTTTATAAGAATATTCACATATATGACTGAAAATTGAACTTATGTTCTTTAAATGAAGTATGTTTGTGCAACGTTTGCAAGAAGAATTTCCAAATGTCTCTCAAGATCAAATAAATGAGAGCCTTGAAACAAATTTCTCTATATGGTTCAAGGAATATGTAAGGCTTCAAAAATTAATATCTTTTATACAATTTTGCAGTTAAATTGACTTTTGAAATTGAACTAAATTTTATAATCTTCTAAATAGGTTCGACTCAATAATATTGAGAATGAATCAAAAATTAATATCTTTTATACAATTATGCACTTAAATTGACTTTTGAAATTGAACTAAATTTTATAATCTTCTAAATAGGTTCGACTCAATAATATTGAGAATGAATTCCTATGTAGTCTTGCTCGTGGATCATTGATAGGCGCTATATCTCATTCAGTGTATTTTATTAAGGGATACAAGTTTTATACAAATTTTCATAGTAGCACAAGATCAACAATGAACAGTGGAGTTTGTATCTCAGATCCAAATTTTGGTGATTTCTATGGCGGATAAAAGAGATTATAAAAGTGGAATACCGTAAAGCACCTTTAAAGTAAACGGTACTATTCAAATGTGAATGGTTTGATCCAACTATAGATGTTGGTGTTAAAATGAATAATCAATATAAATTATTTGATATTAACCATCATCGTCGATATAAAAAATATGAACCTTTTATTCTGGCAATACAAGCAACTCAAGTGTGTTATATGTCTTATCCTAGCTAGAAAAAGGACAAGGATGATTGGGTAGCTATATTGAAGATCAAACCTTGAAATATTGTTGAATTACCCAATGAGGAAATTAAGACAGCTGCAGAACTGAATATTTCATTTCAAGTTGAAGAATTTCAAGTCTATGAGATAGACATGAATGTTGCCACGGATGAAAGTATACACTTACATAATCCAAATGGTGGCTTAATTAAAATGGATGAGTGATGGTTTATTGCAAGAGCATCATGAGATCCAAGAGGATGCTACAGAAGAAGAGTGCAAAACTGAGGAAACTGAGGATGATGAAGAGGAAGATTTTAAAAACGACACAGGTAGTGATTAGTGCTTGATAAAAAACATGCTATTGTATCTTAATTTTATTTTGTGAGCTGTAATTTTGTCGAACTAGTATCATTTTCTTTGTCTCTACTCGTTGTTTACTCAAAACTTATTGCTGCAATTGGTTTTAGGCTCTGCTTCTCAATTTTTGACTCTTTTATTTCTCTTCCATGTTTACTATCTTTGATCCCTCCCTCTATGTTGTTGTGAGTATCTTGTAATTAGATAGGATTTAGTGTACATATTTATTACAGATTTGACTGGTCTAAAAAGAGAAAGATGAGCTTTTCTTTTTTGGACCAGATTTGTGATTTTACATTTTCTGATACCTTATCTACATATTGTTTTTTGGTTCTCTTGGTAATATTCAACTTGCATCTTATTTCCACTTAACTAATACAGTTTTATTATAGATATGGCTAGAGGTAGAGGTCGAGGTCATAGAAGTACAAGGGGTGTAGGAAATTCTGCAGTTAGGAGTAATTCTGATGTTACTGCAAACATACCTACTATTCCCACTCCTACAATTATTAGTCCTCAAGCTAGTGTTAGTCTTCAAGCTGATGGAAAGGTGGTCAAAATGATGCAAATCAAGTTCAGCCATTGATCCTAATATGACATCAATAGTTCAAACTTCTGGTGATGGTAGTAACCCTACAAAACCTGAATTATCTTCCACTGCTCCAAATCATATCAAAACAACAACTAAAGGTACATCTACTCTAAGGAACCAAATAAGTGTGGGTCTTAACCAATCGACTTCATCTTTAAAAATGGATAAATATAATCAACTTGTGGTCTTTTTTCTTTCTGTGTATATATATATATATATATATATTTTAGTTTTTTCTGGTTGATGCTCTATTGTTGTTCTTGATTTGAGAGAAGTTCTTGTGTACAGAATTATAATGGGAGTATTTTGTAGCATTTTGGTGGTTCTTAATCTATTGGTGGTTCTTATTGTGAGTATTTTGATGGTTTTGTTGGTGGTTCTTGATCTGTTGCTAGTTCTTGATTTGAGCATTTTGGTGGTTCTGTAGCATTTTGGTGGTTCTGTTGGTGGTTCTTGTTATGAGTATTTTGGTGGTTCTGTTGGTAGTTCTTGATCTGTTGTTGGTTCTTGATTTGAGAGGAGTTCTTATGGACAGAATTACAATGGTAGTATTTTATAGCATTTTAGTAGTTCTGTTAGTGGTTCTTGATCTGTTGGTGGTTCTTGTTGTGAGTATTTTGGTGGTTCTGTTAGTGGTTTTTATTCTGTTGGTGGTTCTTGATATGTTGTTGGTTCTTATTGTGAGTATTCCAGTGTTACATAGGATTCTAAAATTACAATGAAGTATGTTGTTGTGAGTTATTTTGTAGGATTCCAGTGTTACATAGGATTCCAAAATTACAATGTTATATGTGGTTGTGAGTTCGTGTGCACAATTTGCATCTTATTTCCACTTTAACAAGTATAATTTTTTTTAATAGATATGACTCGAGGTAGAGGTATAGGTCGAGGAAGCATAGGGTGTGTAGGTAAGTCACCAACTAGGAGTATTATTCCTATTCTTACTGCAAACATGCCTACTATTCCCACTCCTACTGTTACGCCTCAAACAGCTGGTGGCATAGGTGGTCCAACTTGTAATCATGGTAGTAACCCTACAACACCTGAATCATCTCCCAGTACTCCAAATCAGAGCAACCCAATAGTTGTAGGTACGTCTTCACAAACCAACCAAGTAGGCGAGGACGTATCTCGTAGCAACACAAATGGAGAAGGTAATTCTAGTAGGATCTATGTGCGGACCCTTGTTACTATAACTTCTGTAGGGTTAATTCATTTTTTCTAGTATTATTATTATATATTAATTTTTTATTTATAATAGACCTCTCAATAAAGTTGTCACATTCATACAGATTGCAACTTTCTAAAGCATGCTCCAATAGCATATACGAGTCTTTCAAAAGTGATCTTAATCACAATGGAATCAATTAGAAAGGTGTCTCATGTTATATAAAAGATGGCTATTTTGGGAAATTCAAGGTATACATCTTAATCATAATTGAGTTTTTTAAAGTGTATTCACTTTTATAAATATAATATTAATGTGTTATTTTGGAAATTTATTTTAGAAACAGTTCTATTGGGATTCTTCCATGAGTGATGTTGCAGTAAAGAAACAGTGGTAGATTAAGGTAGCAACTGTGTATAGAAATTTCATTGCTAAATTCAAAGAGAAAGGGATTAGGAAAGATTTTATACATGAAGATGTCTAAGAAAGCTGGCAGCGACTTTGGACAGATCCTAGGTGTGTTGAAAGTCAAAAATAAATGCGCAGAATCATCGTGGTGGCAAAGAAGTCGCTGCTGGAACTCACATGGGAGGATCTATCTTGATTAGAGAGTACCAAAAGAGACTTGTAAGTATATATTTCAAGTACTACCCCCTAATTTCTTTCAATAGGAATCTGTGGCTGGTTTCATAGTCCCTAATAGCTCTATAGTGGTAGAAAATGTGATCAGCATTACAACAAGTGCTACTATTATATTGATATTGAGTTTGAAGTATATTTATCCTTGTGTGGTGGGTGTTTCTTCTCTCATGTGTTACATGTTAATCTTGTGGCTGCTTCTCTCATGTATTGACATTGAGTTTGAAGTAGATTTATCCAAATTGACATTGTGGTTGCTGATATTGTGACAACTTTTAAAAAAAATTCCGTTGTAGTAATTTTTTAAATGAAAATAGTATGCAGGTGTTAGGATGAAATTTTCCTATTACTTTTATGAAAATAGTATGTATGCATTTCCCATATTTTGCTGCCCATATGGAAATTTCCCTACTGTTTTATGAAAATAGTAGTGATGTATTTCCCACATTGTGCTGTCCATGCATATACATTTACCACATAGTCTCTTGTATGCAACCATGTTGATTCCTTCCTCTTCTATTAGTTGTTGATGTTGTTGTATTGAAAGTTTGAAATAGTGAGTTACACTTTAATATGTGAAATGAATGGTCCAGCAGTTTCGTTGTAGTACAATGCTCAACACTTTTTTTTTACAGGCTGTTGAAATGGGTCAAGATTCGACACCAAGTGAGTTACATTTGCATGTTCACGCACATGGTTGTGATGGCAAATCTTTCATTGATGAACATTTCTGAATCATCCATGTAAGACTAAAGCTTAATGTAGTAGTTTACTTAATTCTTATTTTTTTAGTTTAAAGTAGTTTTTGGTATCTAATCATTTTTAAGTACAATCTGTTATAATTTTACTCTCTCTATTATAGAAAAGATATGAAGAAATATTATGAGAAAAAATATTTTCAGAATTTGATATTATGAAGCATATTATCAAACTGCCGAAGGAGAATAGAAGCGAAGAGTATTTGGTCTTGGATCTAAAGAAAAAGGCTACTATGGGCAAACTCTTTGTGTTTCTTGTGGAAAGACTTCAACTTCAGCTTCTCATGAATCAGAATCAGCTACAGATTTGGATTTGGATGAGTTTGTGAAGAGATTGATTCCTGCACTTAAAAATCAATTTATTCCTATTGTCACTAAGGAAGTACAGAAGTTGATTTCTTTACGATCAATTGTGACACCTCGGGCTACTACTTTGGACGATCTTGATCCCTTAGATGATGATTGTAATCTTGATCAGCTGTGATACTTTTGATGATCAGTGCATTGGTTTTGATGGTCTATTTTGATAAAATTTTTAAAATTGTGCAACAACAGTATACACTTGATGAATGTGGGTTCTTTTAAGAATAGTTGGTAGATGTTTGGTACTATGGATGTTTTGAACATAATTGTGTATAGATTTTGCTATCTTTGGTATTGTGGATGATGTAGGTTCTTTTAAGGATAGTTGGTAGATGTTTGGTACTATGGATGTTTTGGACATACTTATGTGTTTAGATGTTGCTATGTTTGGTATTGTGGATATTAAGATTTTGCTATCTATATATGTGGGTTCTTTTATATGAATGTTGGATATTTTAAGAAGACTTTGCTATCTATATATGTGGGTTCTTTTATATGAATGTTAGATATTTTAAGAAAATTTTGCTATCTATATATGTGGGTTCTTTTATACGAATGTTGGATATTTTAAGAATTTTATAATATTATTTTAATATGATTCAACAGGGTGTATTTAAAATACAAATTAAAAATGTTTTGGAAGAAAACTAATGATGAAAGATTTAGCGACAAATTTCATCATTGCCAAAGAAAAAACATTTGCAACGGATTGAGGAAAATTATCTTTTGCCACAAAAAATTAGGGACTAAATAATAAAATTTATAGCAATAGACCAGCAATGAAATATTTGGTTACGAAATAATCAAAATGACGAAATACATTATGAAATTAGTAACAACATTTATAAATATAACAACGAAAATATTCATTACTACAAATGGCAACAGATATAGGTCGTCTCTATGACGTTGCAAAATTTGCAATATCATTTTTTTCATTTCTAAAAGGTTAGCAACGATATATATTCCGTCGTTGATCCATCTCTAAATCGATATAGTGGCGGATATATGTTGATTAGCAACGTATTTTGTCTATTGCTAAATGCTGTTTTTTTTGTAATGCGTAAGGTAAACCATGTTTTTGAAATTCTATAGTGTTCATAAAAGCTGCAACTTTTTCAAAGATGTTCCTTTTTAGTATGTCGATCTTCATTTCTTCAACTTTAGCTCCGAGTACATAACTAATTAAATCAGGTTGATTTTGTACTTCATCAGTTGATAGCATATGTTCTTTTATTTTAAGCCAAGAGGAATTACATGTCATAGTTAGAAATATATCAGGCCTTCCAAAATGTTGCACTAGTGCAATAGCATCCAGATAACGGCGACACATATCTCTTAGACCACCTATGAAACTTAATGGAAGAAAACTGTTTTACCTATCTTAGAAGCCTCTCTTTCACCAACTTTTAGGATATCAAGAGTTTCTTGTAGTACATCAACTCGGAATAAATCTTGATTTAAGGAAGAAAAATCTAACCTCTGAGTTTCTACTTTTATGAATTCATCAACTGAATATTGTTGAAATCATCGCCCGGAATGTAAAAGAATATTTTCCTCATCATCTCTAATTTGAAGTTTATAATATAATATTCTTGATACGAAACAATATTCCTTTTTTGTTTTTGTTCTTATAGAATTTCATCTTTCAAATCAAGTAGTCCATCAATTAAACACATGCTAGCTACACTTGGAAGTTGATCATTTTTGTAGCAAGTTCTCTTTCTATTTTTCGATTTATGCGTTGGTTGTACAATCTTTTGAATACCACAGTGTCATCCGTTTTGTCTACAAGGAAAAAAGTGGATATTGCAAAGGATCGTAGCAACCATAGTAATAATTTACTAATTGGCTCTTGTTACTATGAGTATAAATTCGAATATGTTGTGTAAGATTATTATTTCTTATTCTAGCCATAATGTTGCTACTTCTGATACACTTGGTAGGTTGTATACTCGTTGATCCAACTTTGAGTTACAATTTAATGCAATATAAGAATTTGGCACTTGTGGAACATGTAGTAAAGATTTCAAGAAAACACAATAAGAATTTATCTTTGGCATATCTGTTAACTTCTCAATGACATATTCTTTGAGTACATCCGATGAATCCATTCTATTCAGCATTTCAGTAGTAGCATCATAAAAATATAGCTGCAAATTTTTTGGTTGTTGAGCTGATGGAATCAAATCATTAATAAAGTGATACATTTGTCTTTGTACTCTAAATGTGTAAATATCATGTCCTTTTTCACTAGCGATTTGTCATATTTGACTCCAAGTGAAGTAAATGTGAACATATTATAGTACATTCTAAGGTAGGTACGAAAGTGCTCAAATTCTTCAGTATTTTCTAAAAAGATATTCAATAATTCAGTAGGTATTCTATATGATGTAAACTTAAATATACCATTGCTACAACAAAATGTGGGTGATTCATTAACCCAACACAACCCGAGGCCTTGTCATAATGGGTATCCCAAGTCCAATCAGGATTGAAGACCACCTCTGATACCCAACCCAACCAACCTATGCATATCCTGAGTAAGATGAATTCCGAACGTATAATAAGATAGCGTTATTGAGTAATCCAAGACTCTAGGATAGTTCTATGATCATGACTACCCAAACAAGTCCAACCATCCGATACCAACCAACAACCATAACCAAACCAAACTTTAGCAATAACCAAACTAAGTTCCATAACATAATATAAAAAGGATGGAATTGTAAGAAATTTAGTCCAACAATGTCAGCCCCAATACCAATGCCAATACTAAGGCTGACACTGATACTGATCCCACAAGTACCAACCCATAGTAGTTCCACAAAAGCCTCTAACCAAAATAAAACCAATATTCGATTGGGATAAGCCCCCAACCATAGCCAAAACCAGTATCCATAAATAAACCAAAGTGCAAAAACATCCATGAACATGAAATAGAGTCTTCCACAATGTGGAAGCTCACCACTTCAATCCAAAAGTTGATCCCGAATCCGAGCACTAAGCAGAAAGATTAGAATGGTTGGTTCCTGTATCGCATAGGGATACAACCGCTCGAGGACGGGTTAGCAGGTGAACGCTCGCAAGTATTCAACATAAGGATAAAATAATGCCATCCAGTAAAACCAAGTAAACCAACCACATACATATAAACCATACATATAATATATATAACCATATCGGGAAAGAAAATTGGGTTTAGCATGCCTTTAAAACCAATAACCTGGGTATGGGTATATTAATGATCCTAAAACCACCCACGGGCAATATAGTTCCAGTGTAACCCCCTGAACGGGCCTCAATGCGTGTAGCTGCACGAACCGGAGATACCATAAGAATAAGGAATTCCCAAGTACCCTCTGCTCTCCATGATACATATGTACAGTGTACTTAGAGGATGTCCGTGTACCTCATGAGTATCATATGGTCTACCTGACCAACCCCTCATGTGGAAAAATATGAGTTTCCAGTGTTCGTCCACTGGACTTCCACCATCACAGTTAGCTATCACGCCCCGCCATTATTGTCCAATTAAAACCATTTCAAACCAATTAATCCATTATTCCATTTATTATTAACCAAGGCTATTAATAGTGGTATCTTCATACCGACTATAACTTGAAAGTATTGTCCTTAGCCAAACCTTAAGAGGTTAAGGAATTCCCATGTACCCATTTACCAAGTTTACTTCGGGGAGTCACATGTACCCCACAAGTTTTCCATTATTATGTTTGCTTGGAGGGATCCATTATACCCCACAAGGAGTTCAATTAACCATAACCATGTCTACCAAACCATTCCATTTAACCATTCCAAACTATTTATACCATTTAGAGTTCCATTACCAAACCATACTATGCAATAATTCCATTAAAAGTCCAATAATATAGTATAAGCATTATCATAGGAATTTTATCAAACATCTTGGGGGCATAGTATTTCCAAAACCAAATCCAATTACCAATTAACCATTCCCATGCAACTAATTTTCCAAACCATCATTAAATCACGTAAAAAAAAAGTTAAAACATAGAAAAACCATAACCAAGCATTTAATACTAAAACCCCAACATATATTTGAAAACCCCAAAATCATATAATAATCATGCCATGAAAACATTATATAAAACATGCCTTTAGTTGGAACAAACAATGAGGGAGAAGTATCTTGCCTTAGATGATGAAGATAATGGAGAGAAATCACCAACACAAGCCCTAAATAGACCTCCTTAGTAAAACCCTAGCCTTCCTTTACCCAAAAGCCTTAGAGAGAATTGTAGAGTGTTTAAGAGAGTTTTCTAAGTGTTTAATGATAGAATAATAGGGTAAATAACATCCCAAGTGGTTTACAAGTCATGGGACCTTAATAGGTTAAATAGAGAAATGTCCAAATTGCTCCCACTTAAATTGCATAAAAATCCCATAATAGGGTACGACTATACATACCGATCATAACCTCCAATACTAGTAGTACCCGCCACTTGTATGCTAGGCCTTCTCCTTGCCCCCAATATTTTCCATCATACGATTTATCCAAACCAAGTTGTACCGAATCTTACGACTAGTTCCCTTGACCCGTACCCCTAGCAGAATAGAATCACAAGAAGTTTGAACATTGTCCACTATATGAGTCCATGGTACGACTCGTACCCTGGCTTATGGCTCATGGTAAGCTACTCATACTTAGATCCAAGTTCTTTTTCAAAGTCTTAAATTAAATGAAGGAAAACCCCAAACCAAACGACTGGTATCAAACCATACGACTCGTACCAACCCAAATCGTGCCCATTCTAGAAACTAATCCAATCCACAAACCAACACTGGTCAGCATACGACCAAGGCATACCACTCGTACCCTATTATATGTCTGGTACCCACTAATTGTATGTTGTCCCAAACCCAGAAATCCATAAAATTTTTTGTGATTCCTAAGTTGAGGGTGTTTCACTCTCCCCTACTAGGATCATTCATCCCCAAATGACGGACAAGGTAGGTCAATCACAAGGATGATTCATTTGCATTATCAAATATCAATTCAACCTTGAACCAAGTTACAAAATAAAGATGCAAGGAACTATTCTAACCCTTAACTAAGTTAGAAAATAAAGATGAGATCAAGAACACATACCATTCGTACAAATATCCAGAGCAGAAAACAAATGTGAATACTTGGATGTCATGTCCGCTTCCAATTCCCATGTAGCTTCTTCCACCTTGTGGTTCCACCATAGAACCTTAATTGAGTCCATATCCTTGGTTTGTAACCAACAAACCTGATGATCCAAGATCTCAACTGAGATCACTTCATAAGATAAAGAATCTGAGATATCCAATCCTTTTAAAGGAGCCACTGAATAATGTTCACCAAGATACTTCCTCAACATAGAGACATGAAATACCCAATGAATGGAGCTCAAATTAGAAGGCAACTCCAATTCATACTCCACATTACCAACCCTATAGAAAACTTCATAAGGACCAACATATTGGGGACTGAGCTTTCCCTTTTTACCAAACTACATCACTCTCTTTATGGGAGATACCTTTAGGAATACCTTATCCCCAACCTCAAACTCTAAGTCTCTACACCTTATATCTACATAGGACTTTTGGATACTTTGGTCTGCCTTAAGCCTATCCCAAAACACCTTTACCTTTTCCATATCCCAATAAACCAAGTTCAGAACAAACTTATCCGCCTCAACAAGCTCAAACTACCCAATAGGAGATCTACACCTCCTACCATATGATGCCTCAAAAGAAGCCATACCAATGCTACAATAATAGCTATTGTTGTAAGAAAACTCTACCAAAGGTAGATGCTCAACCCAATTTCCACCATAATCAATCACACAAGCTTAAAGGATGTCCTCCAATGTCTGAATAGTCCTCTCTGCTTGTCCATCCATCTGCAGATTAAAAGAAGTACTCAGATAAACCTTAGTACCTAACCCCTTCTGAAATGACCACTAGAAGTATGATGAAAACTATGTACCATGATCACAAATAACTAAAACAAGTACCTCATGCAGCTTTACAATCTCTTAAAGGTACAACCTCGCATAGACCTCAGCTGAAAAGTTAGTCTGCACAGACAAGAAGTGACCAGACTTAGTAATCCTATCCATAATGACCCAAATTGAATCAAATTAATTCCGAGACCAAGGAAGACCGATAACAAAATCCATATTGATTACCTCCCATTTCTATCTCTTGATACAACCCACCAGGCCTCATGTGCTCAACTTTGACTTGTTGGCACACCATGCATTTGGCCACAAATTGGCCATATCCCTTTCATACCATTCAACTAATATATCTCTTTGAGATCATGATATATTTTTATCGAAATGGGATGAACAATATAGAATGATTTATGAGCCTCACCAAAACTCTTTGTCACAAAAAATCAATGTCAGGAACACATAACTACCCTTGGTACCTCAAGGTATTATCACCATTTATAATACCCTGTACTTCTACTTAGCTTGAAATTATCCCAAGAATGTTAATAACTTACTTTGAAAGATGAATCCACTTTTATACATGTGGAATCCTTAAGATATTCACTTTTTGTTGAGTGAGGAATTGAATAAAATTTCCATCGATACCTATTTTGTCAGAATCCAGTATCGGGGGAGAAAGTTATGGCCGAAATATAGAAAGCAGTTAAAACTGCCAGGTGCGACGGTGATAGCCGACGGACCGTCGAGCTAGCGATGGACCATCGACCAAGCCATTGCAGTAGAGGCAGTGAGACCATATTCTGCCTAAGGGCGATGGCTCAGACCGATGGACCATTGAGCTAGCGATGGACCATCGCCCAAGCCGTGGTAGAAGAGGCAGTGAACCCCTATTCTGCCCAGGTGCGACGGTTAGGATCGATGGACTGTCGACCCAGTGACGGACCGTTGCACCCATCATCGCATATTTTATTCAGTTTAAAGTCATTTTTTAAAAGGTCTTTTTGGTCTTTTACCAATCTTTCTAATACCTAATAAGATCAAACCAAGGCTCTTGCCTTTATTATTCTTCTCCAATATCAAAAATTAGAGTTTTCCTCTCAAAGATCAATCCCTAAGAACAAAAAAACCTAGGTGTTTAATTCCAAGTCAAGAATTCAAGATTTCCTCCATCAATCTTTAAGAAATCATCCATCTAGGTATGTCATGTGTTAATTCATGGGTTCCTTTCACCTATGAAGCTTAAGAATCTCTTTTCAAAATCCAAGATTTGTGTATTAATGATTGTTCATGATTTAAATTGAATTAAAATTCATGTTCATGATGTTGTGGGGTTTTGATTCATGTTTGAAATTACATATTTCAATGATTGACCCTAGGATGTGGTGATTTGCATAATAATCATGATAAAACCTTAAATTTATACGTTGCTTGATGTATCCATGATTATTAGATGTGTTGATGATTGAATAACAAAAGCATGCTCCCCATGTGTTCGATTAAATGCCTATGTGAAAGAAAAGTGTCATGCTAGTATGATAATATGAAATACCCATTTATGTACAAGTTTATGCATGTCCAGTGTTTGATGAAATGTCTTAGTCAATGAATTATGGATATATGTGTAGCCATTGTGGTGCTTTAGAACTTCTACTTCATGAAATCTCCAACTTAGTATATTATAGATTATTGATGTTGGTCATGTATTCAAGAAAATTATGCTTTGTCAGTTTCTTCCCATCGAGTCCTGGGGGTACTTGTACCCGAAAATTTAGATGTGTGCCTAGAATCAATGTAAGTTTTAAGATAATCTCAGTCAAGCCAAGATAAATAGAATTCAGTCAGTTACATGACTCACGAAACTCAGTAAATTCAGTATCAGTCCAGTAATCTCAGTAATCTCAGTCAGTTATCAGATCTCAATAAATTTCCCTCAGTCAATGAAATTCAGTAAAACTCAATCCAGTTCAGTCCAGTATATTCAGTTCAGTATCTATTATGATGGGAGTAGGATTCAGCACCGAGTGATCCCAAGGATGGGAACTCACCTGTGAGTAGAGGGTGTGATTCTTAGAAGCAATCTTGCGCTCCAGAACTACATAGCCAGCGTAGGTTGAGACATTAAACCTGCTAGATGAGGTGGCTTAACCTGTTAGATGAGGGTCCCGCCATTCTCATTAGAGTACCTGTTAGATAAGGGTCACTCACCGCTTGTCCTTACCAGTGGCGCGGTATTGATACCCTTCCAATTAGGGTTACAGATTGGACCCTAACTCAGCTATAATTGCTTATTAGGGGCATATCGGTTAAAGGACTACTTCCCACAATCTTAGTTACAGAATTAGGACTGTCAGATACAACCATTCAGTCTTAGTAATAGAACTCAAATAGTTCTATAGAATTCAGGACTGCCAGATATAGTCAAATCAGAATAACATGAAACTCAGCTAGTTCCATCAGAACCTAGACTGTTAGATATGGTCGTTCTGTATCAGTTATTTCAGTTATACAGCTATCAGTATCTCATGTTATCATTACTCAGACTCAGTAATCATGTTATCACAAACTCAGTTACAGTTACTAGTATTCATGCATGTAAACCCTTTGCATTCAGCCTACCTCACATGCATACCAGTACATTCAATTGTACTGACGCATTTAACCTATGGTGCTTTACTTTATGCCATAGGTTCAGAAGCAAAAGCTATAGAGCATCAGTAGCATTCTAGTCTAAGAAGTCAGAGTTAGCAGTGAGTCCTCATCATTCGAGGACATGATTATTTCTTTATTATTTTATTACTTAGTTTATTTTAGTAGTTGGAATTAGTTGGAGACATGTCCCTTCAACTCCTTATTCAGACAGTTTAGAGGCTTTTAGACTAGCATGTTCAGACAGTTATTTCAGTTATTTTGGGTATTTCACACCCCTTCCAGATGTTATGTTTTATCAGTTATGTTACAGTTTTGAACCTTACGGCTTTACAGCCTTTATTTCCCATTTATATAGTATATTATGTAGTGTTCAAGTACAGATATCAGTCATGGGTTAGCTTGTAGTCCTTTGAGGTCATGAGCACCATGTAGAATTCCGGTACCAGATTCAGGGCATTACACCACTGATCTCAAACACCATCACCCTTTACCCACCTACATTACTTTTGATTTTTACCAAGATAAGATCTAGCATTTATTTCTCCTTAACCTCTGCACTAAGGGATGATTGAACCATTTCCTGAACCATCACACCACCATCCTCGAAGTCTAGGAGATGGACCTCAAGATTAGCAGAGTGGTGAATATTCTTCACCAATTACTGCTTTTCCTTATCCACATGTGCCAAACTCCTCCTGGATAACCTGCCGAGAGAATCAACAACCACGTTAGATTTACTTGGGTAGTAGTGAAGTAGCTTTACCTGGGTGGTAGTGATGATTCATATCATAGTCTTGGAGAAGCTCCAAGCATCTCCTCTGCCTGAGATTTAGCTTCTTCTGGGTGAGCACATACTTTAGACTCTTATGATCAGAAAAGATGTCTACGTGCACTCCATATAAATAATGTCCCTCGATTTTCAAAGTAATAACCACCGCTAAAAGCTCCAAATCACAAGTAAGATAATTTCTCTTATGTACCTTCACTGTCTAGAAGCATAGGCAATTACTTTCCTATGCTGCATCAAAACACAACCAAGTCCCACCCGAGATGCATTATAATAAACCACAAACCCCTTATTACCTTCAGGCAATGTCAAAATCGGAGCCGAAGTTAGCTTATCCTTAAGCTTCTGGAAACTCCCCTCACAAGCATCCGACCAAGAAAACTTTACCTTCTTCTGAGTCAACTTAGTCAAAGGGGCAGTTGTCGATGAAAATCTTTCCACAAACGGCCTACAATACCCAGCCAAACCCAAGAAGCTCTAAAAGTCGGTTGGATTCATGAGTCTAGGCCACTTTTTAACCACAACCACCTTTTTTGGATCCACCATAATCCCCTTACTAGAAATAATATGACCAAGAAAAGTTATAGCGTTCAACCAAAACTCACAATTGGAGAACATGGAATGCAACTATTGCTCTTTTAAGGTCTACAACACCACATGGAGGTAATTAACGTAATCCACCTTACTCTTAGAATACACCAAGATGTCATCAATGAACACAATAACAAAAAGATCTAAAAACTATCTGAAAACCCTGTTCATCAAGTCCATAAATGTCATCGGGGCATTAGTCAAACCAAATGACATAACCAAAAACTCAAAATGCCCATACTGAGTACAAAAAGTCATCCTAGGGATATCCTCCTCCCTAATCTTAAACTAATGATACCCAGACCAAAGATCTATCTTAGAAAAGAATTTGGAACCTTGAAACTGATCCAACAAGTCATCTATCCTTGGAAGAGGATACTTGTTCTTGACTGTTACCTTATTCAACTGCCGATAGTCAATGCACATCCGAAGGGAACCATCCTTCTTGCACATGAATAATATCGGTGTACCCTAAGGGGATACACTAGGCTGGATGAAACCTCTATCCAAAAGATCCTTAAGTTGCTCCTTGAGTTTTCTCAACTCAGCTGAAACCATTCTATTAGAGGAATATATATTCGACTAGTGTTCAGAACCAAATCAATACCAAACTAAATCTCCCTATACGGAGGAACACCAGGAAGATCATCCAAAAAGACTTCAGGAAATTCATTCACCACCAGAACCGAATCTGAGTGAGAATCTTTAACCCAGACCAAGTGATAGAGATACCCTTTGGAGATTAATCTCTGAGCTCTCAGATAAGAAATAAACCTTCCCCTAGGAGCTAGGGAACTACCCTCCCACTCTATAACAGGTTCACCAGGAACCTGAAGACAAAATTACGAGTTTGAAAATCTAAGTATGCATAATGAGAGTGTAACCAATCCATCCCCGAAACAACATGAAAATCTACTATATTGAGTTTAAATAAATCTACCAAAGTATGCCTACTACAAATAGATACCACACCCTCCTATAGACTCTCTTAGCAACCACAAGAGTCTTCTATCGGGGTAGAAATAGAAAAAGAATATGAAATAACCTCGAGATCAAAACCAAAATACATAGCCACAAATGGGGTCACATAATAAAGAGTGGACCCCAAATAAACAAAGCAATACACGTCCCAAGAAAAGAGTTGTAACATACCAGTCGCGACATCAGGTGGTGCCTCAAATTCTTGTTGGGTAGAAAGAGCATATAACCTATTCCATCTTGCGCTAGTACCAAAAGAAGAAATAGATACAGAAGCAGCACCCTTTGGTACAGGAGCAGAAGATGAAGCAAGCAGAGGTTTGACCACTCCTAAATCACCCTTACCAACAAAAAAATTCCTAAGTATGTGGCCTAGATGGCCATATTTAAAACATATGTCCCTTCCTTCATTACAAAATCCCTGATGAAGACAACCAAAAAATCGACAGGGAGGGCATAAAGAAGCCGATTAAGGCCCACTCGCCTGAGATTAGGCACCCTGTGCCCAGAAATTATTGCCACCCAGCTGATGCCCATCACCTGACTATTTTGGGTAAGGAGCACTAGCAGTAGAGAAGGAACCAAAATTCCCCCACTTTTTTTGCCATTTACTGCCATCCCGACCACCCTATTTTTTATCACCACCTTGCTCAGAGAACCTACTTCTCTTACCCTGTCTTTCTCCAAACTTAGCCTGTTTTCTCTTTTTCTCCTCCACCTATTGTATGTGAACAACCAACTATAAAATATCTATATCCTTGATCAAAAATGTAGTCTTGCGTTCAAGGATCAAATCCTGAGATAGCCCAGAAGTGAACTTTCTCATCCTCTCCCTCATATCGAACACCAAGTCTGGAGCATACCTTGATAGTTGATAAAATTTCAAGGCATATTCCTTGATTGAGATTTTCCCTTACTTAAGATTCACAAATTTCTCCATCTTCGCTTCCCTTAGATCTTAAGGAAAGAAGCGATCCAAAAAGTATTTGAGAAAGTCTCCCATAAAGACAACTCTTCAATATCACCTCTATCCCTATCCCACTCTTCGTAGCTGCAAAATTTACCCCTTCAATATTTTTAGCCTGCATTACCCTGGAGATATTCTCCAGTTCATACAAAAAACCATGAGGATCCTCCTCTACCTTCACACCAGTAAAAGTAAGAGGATTCATCTTCATAAACTAGCCAACACTTAGGGCCTCAGCAGATGAAACACCATATGCATCCGGCTCAGCTTAGGCAGTAACCAACTGAGCAATAACATGAATTAATTGACAAAAATCTTTATTAGTCACGTCATCCTGAGGAGGAATAGTAGCAACCGATGGAACTCTAAAAATATCAGGGACTGGACCCCTAGATCGATTATGAATCCCCTGAGTAGTACATGTCCCCTCAACATTATCCCCGATTGGGACTGAAGAGTTACCTTGCATCTCACATCATCGATGTATGATCTGAAAAGCAAACAAATTAGGATTAGAAAGAACCTTAGACCTTGCATCTTGAAAATAGGATACCAAGAAAGTAAAACATTCCTAAATGCCTTGTAGCCTCTCCCTTATGAGTGTGGTACGCTACACACCCCTAAACGAGACTCTACTCGACACAACTTTATGGACTCCTAATTGACCATGAACCTAAAGCTCTGATCCCAACTTGACATGACCCAACCTAGGGCCTTGTCGTAATGGCATCCCAAGTCCAACCAGGACTGGAGACCACCCCCAATGCCCAACCCAACCAACCTATGCATATCCTGAGTTGGATAAATTCCGAACATATAATAAGATAGCATTATTAAGTAACCTAAGACTCTAGATAGAGTTATGACCGTGACTACCTAAATGAGCCAACTGTCCAATACCAACCAACAACTATAACCAAACTAAACCATAACAATAACCAAACCAAGTTTCATAACATAATATAAAAGAATGAAATAGTGAGAAATTTAGTCCAATGGTGTCAGACTCAATACCAATACCAATACTAAGGCTAACACTGATATCGATCCCGCCCATACCAACCTATAGTAGTTCCACAAAAGTTTCTAACCAAAAAAAAACCAATATCAGATTGGGGAAAGCCCCCAGCCATAGCCAAAACCAATATCCATAAATAAACCAAAGTGCGTAAAAGCATCCATGAACATGAAATGGAGCCTTCCAGAATATGGAAGCTAACCACTTCAATACAAAAGCTGATCCCGAATTGGAGCACTAAGCAGGAGGAGTAGAATGACTAGTTCTTGCATCGCGTGGGAATACAGCCGCTCGAGGATGGCTTAGTGGGTGAACGCTAGAAAATACTTAGGATAAGGATAAAATAATGCCATTGAGTAAAACCAAGTAAACCAACCGCATGCATAAAAATCATACATATAATATATATAACTATGTCGGGAAAGAAAATAGGGTTTAGCATGCTTTTAAAACTATTAACCTGGGTATGTGTGGCTTAACCTTCCTAAAACTACCCACGGGCTATATGGGTCTAGTGTAACTCCCTGAACGGGCCTTGATGTATATAGCCACACGAAATGGAGATACCATAAGAGTAGGGGATTCCCAAGTACTCTTTGCTCCCCGTGATGCATATGTATAGTGTACTTAGAGGATTCCTATGTACCTCATTAGTATCATAAATAGTCTTCATGAATAACCCCTTATGTCAGCAAACATAAGTTTCCAATGATCATCCATTGGACTTTTACCTTCACGATTATCTATCACACCCCGCCGTTATTACCCAATTAAAACCATTTCAAACCAATTAATCCATTATTCCATTTATTATTAACCAAGGCTATTAATAGTGGTATCTTTATACTGACTATAACTTGCAAGTATTGTCCTTAGCCAAACATTAAGAGGTTAAGGTATTCCCGTGTACCCATTTACCAAGTTAACTTGGGGGAGTCCCATGTACCCCACAAGTGTTACACTATTATGTTTGCTTGGGGGAGTTCATTGTACCCCACAAGGAGTTTAATAAACCATAACCATGACCACCAAACCATTCCATTTAACTATTTAAACCATTTAGGATTCCATTACCAAACCATACCATGCAATAGTTCCATTAAAAGTCCAATAATATAGTAAAAGCATTATCATAGGCATTTTATCAAACATGTTGCGGGCATAGTATTTCCAAAACCAAATCTAATTACCAATTAATCATTCCCATGAAACCAATTGTCCAAACCACCATTAAAGTATGTAAAAATATAATTAAAACATGGAAAAACCTTAACGAAGCATTTAATACCAAATCCCCAACATATATTTGAAAACCCCAAAATCATACAATAATTATGCAAGGAAAACATTGTATAAAACATGCCTTTAGTTTGAGATAACAATGAGTGAGATGTATCTTGCCTTAGATGATAAAGATGATGGAGAGAAATCACCAACACAAGCCCTAAATAGACCTCCTTAGTGAAACCTTAGCCTTCATTTACCCAAGAGCCTTAGAGAGAATTGTAGTCTGTTTAAGAGAGTTTTCTAAGTGTTTAATGATAGACTAATAGGGTAAATAACCTCCCAAGTGGCTTAGAAGTCGTGGGAACTTAATAGGTTAAGTGGAGAAATATCCAGATTGCCCCTCACTTAAACTGCATAAGAATTCTATCAGAAGGTATGACTATACCAAACCGATCATACCCTCCAATACGAGTGGTACCCACCACTCATACCTCAGGCCTCATCTTTAGACCCAACACTGTCCAACATATTATTTACCTAAACCAAGTTGTACCCAAGAATATGAATAGTACCCTTGACCCGTACCCCTAACAAAATAGAATCACAAGAGGTTTGAACACTGTCCACTATCGATTCCATGGTACAAATTATACCCTAGCTTACAGCTTATGGTGAGCCACTCGTACTCAGATCCAAGTTATTTTACTAAGTCTCAGATTAAGTGAAGGAAAAACCCAAACCAAATAACCCATATCAAACTATACGACTCGTACCAACCCAAGTCGTACCCATTCTAGAAACCAATCCAACCCACCAACCAATACTAGTTAGCATACGACCAAGGCATACCACTCGTCCCTAATTATACAAATGGTACCCACCAGTCGTATGTTGTCCAGAACCCAAAAATTAAAAAAAACTTTTAAGGGTCCCAAACTCAGAGTGTTTCATTCATGCTCAAATTTTTTTGCACCACAGTATTTATAGTTTGGAACTTTTTTTAAAATAGTTGAACTATTGGGAAAATACTTAAAGTTCCATTTGGTTTTTGTTGATTTAGAACATGTATATATTAGTTGCAGTAATATATAACATTAGTGGTAGGAAGCAATCAATAGTAAATATTGGTAGAAAGTTGTAGGGAAGATAAACCTGTGTTTGTGGTAGCCAATATCTCCATGTCAGGTTGTTCACAAAGTGAAGCAAATGTTGAGCCTAATATACAAATCACTTTATTAATAACTATTGAAAGAGAGAGAGAGAGAGGAAAAACAAGTTGTAATATTGTATTATTTATATTTACCAAGTTCAAAGATGGAGCAATGATTGGTAACAACTTTTTCTTGACAAAGTTAGTCATCGGTTCATCATTGGAAGATATATAAGTTACTGTAGGAGTAAGAATACTTTTACGATTAGAAAATGAGATGCAAATAGTTTAAGGAAAACACCTATACATATTAGTTACAGTAACATAGTATTAGTTGTAGGTAGTGATTATCAACAAAAGTTGGTAGAAAATTGAAGAACAACACACCTTTGTTTGTACTAGGTAATGCTTTTGAATTGTGTTGTTGATGAGGTGTAGCAGACATTGAACTTAATATACAAAGCATTTTTGTTAATATATATTAAAAAAGAGAAAGTTGATATTATAATAGGCTATTATTGAGAATTACGAACTTCAAACATAGTGAAATACTCAGCAATAGTTTTTCGTTTGCCAAACACAGGTTTTGTGACATGAGCAAAAGATATATCAGCTAGTGCAGGAATTACAGAATGCTGAGCATTAGAAAATTATCTGTAACTATAATCGAAGGGAAAGACAAACATTTTTATATCGATGACCAAAGAAGTACATAATCTTTTTCCCATTTCTAACCTGTCGTAGAAATCAATGATGGATCACGTATTGTTAGTGTTGTTTGTCTGTGTAAATTAACCCCAGTTTGGGAGCATAATGCCTCTGTACACTGACTTCTTGATTCATGTTTTCTTTATCATCGACACGATAAACTTGCCTTTTTTATCTTGTGAAAGTTTTTTATACTGCTTACGTCTTCCAAGGTTGATTTAGAAGTAGTTTCCACTGAGTATTGGCGTTTTTATTGTTGTGAGCAGAAAATGGTGGGCTTCTTTTTATCTGTCGACATCTATGAACAGAAGATCTCGTAATGAATATGATATTCATAGCTATCATCTTAATGGTACATAAAATATGATGCTAGGCATACTAAGTAGTGAAGAAGCTCCACGCTGGAACGTAGTCATATTTGTGCTAAAATCTTCTCCTATAAAACAACAAGTAATGGTAGAAGTCTTGCAATTATTAATGCAATATAATTAGAACTTGTCGTGTGCTGGAAAAGATTAATGGTTCAATAAGGACATTCTCTACAAAATTTAATCGATAAAACTCAAGCTTAACCTTGTTAAAATATTTTCAAACAATTCATCACCATAAACCATGGAAAGATATATGTTTTATTGATGTTATAACATATTCTCTATCAATCAGCAGAGCAAGAATTCTAAAGGGAGAATTCAAAGAAATGTAACCAAAAGGTATTCAACATTTTATGTACATAGTCAAAAAAGATTAATTTTTACCCTATTTATACAGTTTACTTTCCAATGGAACTATTGGAGATGGGGCGTTATTTGAGACTCAAAGTTTAAGCTATAATCTGTGTGCACACATAATTCATGCAGTACTATTTTTCCTAACTGCTATGAAGATCCAAACAGAACAGGCAGAGCATAACTCAACTAATACTAATCTAAGTTTCACTTAAAAGAAGACTTACCAAGCACTTTCCCCACAAAACCTCTTGATTGCAATATCTTTACTACCTTACTAGGTAAAACTTCTTTGTAATCAACTCCATATCCCATTTGCCCAAGCTTATTCTTTTCATCAAAATTGTTAGTAGCTTTCTTCAAAACCTTAAACTCAAACTCTTGTGGGGCTCTAGGCAAACTCTTGAGTATACACAATATGTTTGATTGTAACTTATCAATACTTTTGTTTTGGTAACGATACCCCAAATATGCTACCAAAGAAGAAATAGCAACAGTAGTGAAACCCCAACCCCGAACACAACCTTCAACCAAGAATTTTTTTATCAAGGAAATACTCAATTGTGAAGTTCCATCTCAACACACAGTTTAGTTGGTAATTACTCTCAGTTGATGCAAAAAACTCAAAATATGATTCTTGATTTACATAGTCTTTTAAAAGAAGACTATATGTTAAGATGGGGTTGTTTGGCCTATGATTACCATCATGGTCAAACTTTGTCAATGGCAGAAAATTTTGCCATCAAGTATTATATAAAAAATTTCAAGAAAGTCATTAACTTAATCAAAATCAGAAAGTCTTGTCACCAAATATTTGAATTCTAACACACAAAAATTCAAGAAACTGATAAAGCTTTTAAAATCAAACACAAAATGACTAAAAGATCAATTAGTAATATGCCTTCAATTATCAAAATTTAACCAGAAAGAATATGTTGTCATACGCGGTATGACACAAATATTAGCTATTTACTCAAGCAGTTTAAGTAGTTTTACTTGTGAATAACGAATTCCCTGTGTAGTAGCCCCAATTGAAATATTATCACTGCTGCAAATCTGGCATGCACACTTAACTTTCAACATTTTATACACAATTAAACTGAAAAATTTCATCAAATACAAAAAGCCTATACATTGACTCCAGGATTAAACCTCAAAATTGGATAGTCCTCCCCCTCGAAAAATCTCCAGAAAAATAAAAAAGCACCAAAAATGAAAAGGTCAAACCAAGGAAAATCAGATTATTTGCACTGCAACATATAAGTAATTCTACTACTGAAATTACTTTGACTAAATCCAAGATTACATGTGTACTTATTAAAGGAGAAATATTTAAACATGCAAAAAAACTCCAAAAAATTTATGCACACAAAAAATTCACCCTACTGTAACAGCATATACTACTTTAGTGATGCAAATATTGGTATCAATTACTATACTGGAGAAATAATCTCCATAGCAACTCAGCAAAGGAAAAGCAAATTTAAAAATCGTTGGAGAATTTTCACAAATATCTAGAGGGAAAAAGTTGACCCAAATAATAAATTTTCATATCACACAAAGAACTACCAACATCAATTTCCAAATATAACTCAAAGAAAACTTGGAGATTTAGTTTTCCCTAAATCATACAGAGAGAAAAGAGCCACACAAAGCAACAAACAAATTGGACACTGAATTACTTGAAATTCAACTCAAACACCCCTGAAGCCTAAATCACACAGAAGAGAACGCATCATCATGAATAACTTACAGAATTTTGAAGAGTTGCTCACTTTAATTGACGGAGGTTTTTGTAAAGCTATATGTCACACACCACAAAGAGGAAACAAAAGTGGAAACGTATATAACGATTTCAATAGAATGGAAAGACAATTGCAACGGACCAATTTCTGTGAGAAGAGGCAGTGTAACGAATAAACAGTCATGTGAGAAAAGCTTTTGAGAAGAAGTGGTGTAAACAATGAGCAAAAGAATACAAGTAGCACTGTAAACAATGGAGAAAAAAATTCATGAAAAGATCTATTTTTCCTTGGAAGCAGGCATGACGACCCTGACCTGCTTGCAAGGCTCTGCTATATTAAAGGAAAGTAAAATCCTACACTGATACCTTTATATGATGTCACCCTTATTTCTAAAAATATTTAAATCTTTTATATAATAAAAATCCTAAATAATAAAATTTTATCTAACTAAATGCTTATATAAGATAATTTTGAAGCGAAAAATAATACAAAAAATTAAAATAAAAAGAGAAAATTATTTGCAATAAAATATTAGAATTAAATAAAATTATAAGAATTTACATATTTAAAGAGCATAAAAGTTAATACTAATGATCGGTATATCTTATTAAATGATTTATGCTATTTTTTATTTACTAGTTTAACCACACGTGTCTCGTAGTATAATATTTAATTATTTAAAATTAAATGATTTTGTTTATTGCGAAAATTTTTAATGAAGTGTAAGAAGTTCAAATCACTTTGTAAAGATCCTTCACACTTTAATATATGCCTTCACACTTTAATATAATAATGTAAACATAAACATATATTTTGGTGTGGGTCTCCAAGATCCTTTTGATGATCTATGTTGAAGGGATATCTATCTAATTCAATCGATTTCATAAAGTCCGCGGTAGCAACGAAACCAGGGAAAGTATACAGAAAAATAGTTCTTTTCTATTATATTAGTATTTTTTATTATATTAGATATATTAGTATATTAGATATGTTAAATTATTATACCACCAGAAGTTACAAATGGTTGATGGATCATCACTTTTGTGTTTTGTCATGCAATATCTCTTTCTGTTGCTGTCAAAGGTTATGAGAGATGCACCAATTTGATCATATTTTTTATACGATTAATTTTCTTTTTTTCTTTATTTAAAATCTTTCCTTGTTTTTAAAGTCAGATCTTTACAAAATCATCCATTACATTCTTATTACGTACGTAAAATTTTTAAAAATTTGGTTAAATTTTTCTTATCCTAACACTTTTATATTTATTCCTAGATTTTTTAAATCTTTTTAAAATCAAATTTAGTTGATTTAGAATTCTTAAACTAATGAAAATGATATTGGCTGTCATTAATTTTGATGACTTCTAATAAGGAAAGATTTTACCATAAATATATTTAATTAAGTTTCAACTCTTAAATATTAGAACAAAATAGTGAAAAGACGATTTCGTCTAAAATAAAGACTTTAGTGATGGGCAAAAGGTTCATACAATATCTCTAAGATCATTGATATTTTTAATATATTATATATATAGATTATAGATTATAGATTATGTATAAGCTTCAAAAGAAAAATAATTTTAAAAAAAAAATTGTTTTTAGTTAGAGGCACAAATTAAGTATTTTAAGAGGCACGAATTAATTATTTTATCTTCGTAAAAACATTTGTTTATAGTTTACTTGTCGTGTAATAGTTATACTTCAAAATATTTAGGAACAGATAAATCTCTCATATGTGGTTCTAGTAAGTTCCTCTAGTGTACGCAGCACCGCATGTGGCGACAGACATTTTAAGAATTACGTTCCCTAAAAAAACTCTGATCTGTAGTATGAGCCCTACTGGGCAGCTAACTACTCCTGGCTATGCCAGGGCACCCCTGAACCTCTTCACTATGCTACTTAATTAATTTAAGTTCTCTTTTAACTATCAAAAAAAATCTCTCATATGGGGTTGTAAGTGTTAGATTTTTATATTACTAGTTTATGTGAACGTGTGTTGCACATTTATCCCAAAACACTTGAGATACAATAAATTTTGTAATGATAAATTTTAAACCAATAACATAAGAAAGATCGTCAGAGCGTATTGCCAACACGACTTTGCCAGGTGCTTGCTCGAGAAATTCATGGAGTCGAGCCAACCCCTAAATGCTAAGAATTATTAACAAAAGACACTATCCATACCATAAAAGAAGCAGGATTAAAAAATTCAAGCTTTCTAATCTTAGCTATTTGAGTAACTTGGATAGTAGACCTTTCCATATAAGTCAAGAATTGTATTAGAAATTCAATGCCATTGAAAACATAAGAATGTTGGATCAAAACTTTTGTCTCTTCGCTCCTCGATAACAAAAATCAAACGACTTGATATTAGCGGATATAGGCTAATCAACTAGAGAGAAAAAAATGGAAAGATATCAATTTTAAGTTTTACCGCCCCACCTTCAAATCTATCATGACATACATAAAGGTGAATTGAACAAAAATTTTACTTAAACAAAAAACATAGAAAGAAAAGAGATAAATCTTTAATTTTTTCAGCTACTTCATTCAGCAGCAACATACATGTCATTCAATTTTTCGATCATAAATTTTTAAATGCAAAAAATAAAAAATACAAAACATTATCAAAAGGGTAAAATCCATTATCAAGAAAATCTTAGAAAACTTATAAACCCTAATATTCTATTTATTCCTTCGCCAATAACCTGTACTTTATTTTAATCCTTTTTGTCATTTTCTTGAAACGCCTACGACATTAAATAACCTAATCATTAATTTGTTAGCGTCTCTATTATAATAAATGAGGACTGAAAATTTCAATATGAAAGATACTTTGAAAACTTTCAAATAAAAGATCCGTTGAAAAAACATATAAAAGATAGTAACTTTTGGGGAGTATAATATTAAATATATATATTAGTATTTATCTATTTATTTTATTTGAAAAAAATAGTGAAAGACAAATTCATAAAAACTACTAAAATACTTGAAAAACTTGTACGTAACCTACTTCTAGTTGGAATCGATTTGTGTTGATATGAAGAATATGGTAAAATTTTAATTAATTTTTAAAGTTTAAATTTTAGGAAGTGTGATATAGTCAAATAAGGAAATATTTAATGTCTTAAATTATAGCAAATTTTAATTACTAAATATAATGAAAAATAGTGAAAAGATTTTGTTGGAGTCTTTTAATAAAAAGTAAAAAGTTTAAACAAGACTTTTAAGATTGTTCACATTTTTATTTCATATAGTATGATATAATATGATATGATATGATAATGGTGGTAGTCGTTTGAATTTAAAATATAAGAGGAGTGTCTGAAACTGATTCATATTATAGAGGTACTATTTAATTTGGCAGAATGCTTAATATAGTGATGGTACACTTAAATATCTTCTTGCTTCCTACACCATCTTCTTTTGTCTTCTTCCCTTAATTAATGGTCATGGCAAAATGTCAAACCGCCTCTTTCAATTTCAGATCCTCTTGCTTCTTTCTTGTTTTTCTATCAGTCTTTTCATCCATTCCTCTTCTGTACTGGTCTTATTCCATTGGTTATGGCTATTGCCATCATCAAGTAGAAAACAAAGAAATATTATTAGTGGAACCAATTAATCTCCTTAAATTTCCAAAAGCTTGGAACCAACTTGTCTTTTCATCAAAACAATTACCACCTCAAAGACTCCTTAAAATTGCTCTCTTTGTCAAGAAATGGCCAGAAAAACATCAAGCTGGAGGGATGGAACGACACGCGCTTACACTGTATCTAGACTTAGCTAAACGCGGACATGACATTCACATCTTCACAACTTCTTCTTCATCCGCTAATATTCCAAGTATAATGAGTAATATCCAGTTTCACATCTCAAGACCTTTAGGTTCTGGATATCTAAACCAAGTTGTTGCTTGGAAGCAATTCTTAGAAGAAAACGCAACAAAAGCCTTTGATGTGATTCATACAGAGAGTGTAGGGCTCAAACTTACTACATCAAATAATTACCTGAATAATCTTGCAGTTAGTTGGCATGGAATTGCTTATGAGACTATACATTCTGATATCATGCAAGAACTGGTGCGGAATCCTCAAGATCCATCACAACTAATGACTGATGGAAAAATGATGAAGGTTGTTGAAGAGGTAAAGTTTTTTCAATATTATGCTCACCATGTTGCCACGAGTGATCACGTAGGAGATGTACTTAAAAGGATCTATATGATCCCGGAAGAACGTGTTCATATCATCCTAAATGGCGTAGATGAGGAGATATTTAAACCTGACGCTTCAAAGGGCAATGATTTTCTGTTAAAACTAGGTATCGATCAAGATAAATCGAGGTCATCCATAATCCTAGGGTTATCCGGGAGGTTGGTTAAAGATAAAGGACATCCTTTAATGTTTGAAGCATTACAACAAATTTTCAACGAGAATTCAACATTTAAGGATAATGTCATTGTCCTAATAGCTGGAAATGGTCCATGGGGTGATCGATACAAAGAGCTTGGATCAAATTTGATGGTTTTGGGACCTTTGGAACGGGATCAATTGGCTAATTTCTATAATGCAATAGATATATTTGTACACCCAACTTTAAGAGCTCAAGGTTTGGATCAGACTCCATTGGAAGCATTCCTAACTGGCAAGCCTGTCATGGCGACAAAAGTTGCTAGTTACACTGGTTCTGTCATTGTCAACGAAGAAATGGGGTATACATTTTCACCTACAGTTAAAGAACTGAAGAAAGTTTTATATAAGGTTTGGGAGGAAGGAAAGAAAAATATGCAGAAAAAAGGCGGATTTGCTAGGGAGAGGGGTTTAAAGTTGTTTTCTGCAACCAAAATGGCTGCTGCATATGAAAGGCTATTTCTTTGTATCTCATCTACTCATGATGATGGAAAACAAGAAAAGAAGCACGAACACTATTGTATCTACAAACTTCACCAGGAGATCGATTGATTTACATAGGATGTATTGATTAGGAAATAAAACCTGAGCAAAACTCAAGAGATGAGTTAGGTCCAAGGTTCATTTTCGTTCTAGTATTATAGCTTGATCTTCTTAATTTATTTGTTTATTCGATATTGGATTTTGATTTTACGTTCTCCATACTCGAGATGTCCAGTTTTGAATGTGTGGATGAGTGTTCAGCTCCATTAGGAAGGGAAATTAAACTCCTTATATGGGTGTGGTACCATCCTCACTTCTTGAGTTAATTTTATAAGCCTAAGATCCATTTCTTATCGTGTAAAAAGCTCAGCTCATTTTGCTTAACAAAGGTTAAAATAGATCAGACATTATTGTAGAATGCAGGTTTGTGTATTGTTTTTCTAGAAAAATATTAATTAATCTCCATTCTAAATGCACCCCGTTCCCTCTGCTGCCCTCCTAAGCTCTCTTTGGGTTTTTCAAATTAATATACTCTCCTTTGTCACATAAATACTTACACTCTATCCAAGTAATGGAACATGTTAGCATTGAACAAACTAAAATTAACTGGATGGTGATTGTGTTAGGATCTTCCCGAAGGCGATATATAAATTCAATTAGTTAAAGGGAGACTGAACCTTCGAGTTCAATAGAAAAGAAAACTTCGATCTCTTCAGCTCATTGAAGAGAGACTGAAACCTTATAGTTCAGTAGAAGAGAGATTTTCAAGCTCTTACTTTTTGTTGAAATATGACTTATTGATTTATTCTCTAAAAACCCAAATAGGAATTCTATTACAACAAGTGTAATCTTATGAAAGTAGGAAACATAAGAGCCTATTCTAGAAAGTTGACTAATTGATTTATTCTCTAAAAAAACAAATAGGAATCATATTACGACAAGTGTAATCTTATGAAAGTAGGAAACATAAGACCCTATTCTAGAAAGTTTAATCCTTATGAAAGTAGGAAATATAAAACCCATTCTAGAATAATAAATAAAATTATTAAATATAATTAAATATTTTATTAATTGACTTCCACAAATCCCAACATTACTTCCCTCACGTTGAAAGAACTTGTCCTCAAGCTCGAATTTCAGGGAATAATGTAAACTAAATCATCAAATTCCAGCCCTAGCCAAACTTTCTTGAAATTGACATTGATAGATTTCAACTATACCAGTTTGCCGAAGTGTAACTAATTTGCTCATCAGATTGCTACTTTCACGAGGTCTAAATTGCTGAAAATAATGTTTCTATACTTCGTCCTGACTCTTTGGCCTCTTTGCTCGTTTATGTTGATATTACCCTAATTGTGCTCCTCCCAACATGTGAAACCCAACCACTACAACTTTTTTTGCTTCCGTTATATGTTGATTTTCAAAAAATTATTCACAATGATGTCCCCAAATATATTGGTCGGTATCATCATAAGTAGAAAATTTCATCTTTGTATACCTTGGTACTATCGAATGAGAATTACCACTTATTGGATGTTCTGATCAATCAGATGAATAGGGGGTTTATTGCATTTAGTTGTAACGACTTGAATTTTTGATGAATTATGTGAAATATGTGTTTCTGTGTGAATTGACTATTTTACATCTTTCCGTAATTGTGTTGTGGTATTTCAAAAGTGTGGGGATAATTGACATGATTTATGATGCATTTCGATGTGATTTATGTGATATTTTGATTTTTGGTGGCTTGAGAAGCCTTGTAGTTGTCAGTTAACATCTTTAGATCTGTGCATCAAATGGCAAAATGGACTGCACCAGCAGATTCGGAACGTTGATTTTAGGGTGGTAAAATGGTTATTATGATTTTATGGCTTTTAAATCTCATTTCGACCCTCGGTTAGGAAAGTTGTGATTTTGAATTTCGGAAGTCAACTTTGTGAAATGATATTTAAAAAATAAAATTGGTATCTCCAATGAGTTCGAATGTCAAATTTGATAGGGTAGTATATTTTATTGGCGTTCACGTAATTTTGGATGAATCCCGAGGAGTGCACAAAGACTTGAAGCCTATATATACCCATGTTTTGCCATTTTTTCTCATTTTTGAGACTTAGAGCTCAGGGTTTCACACTTTTGAGTAATTTCTTTCATTTCTAAGCTTGAGTAAGGTTCTAAACACCTATTTCAACTACTTACTCCAGTTTTATCATCTATTTCTTATTTTAACATGGATTAAAGTGAAAATTGGAAATTTTGACCCAGAAGGTCCAAAATTATATTTTTTTCGATTTAAACTTCGATTTCAACTTATTTTCACTTGGGTAAGTTTCTAATATTGTTATTATTAATTTTCCATCTATTTCATCATCAAAACAACTTCAATTTTAATTTTTAAAATGAATTTTGGGGATTTTACTCGGTAAAGCTTGAAATTGATTTTTCTTTGATTTGGACCTCGTTTTAAACTCTCTTTTACTTGGATTTTCAGTCGTAGAATCCTAAGAACATGAGGAACATGTTTTTGAAATAAAATTATGACTTTTTTTCTTCTTTTCTGAAGAATCATTTCGGGAGTTCGTTTTGACCCCGACTTGAAAATAAGCAATATGAGTATTGTTGGCTTTGTTTTGATGCATAGATTCTATATTTTAATATTTTATATAATTTTGGATTTGGTTGTGGGGAGTAAGGCTTTGGATCGAAGGTGTGCGAACCAGATTTTGACACTCGAGGTAGGTTATAGCTTGACTTCTTTCAGACTGAGCTAAGTAGTTAATTTTGATACAAAAGCATGCTAAGAGTGTGGGAAATAATCATGAAAAATGGTTATCATGTTGTTCCATGTGGGGGCCTATATGTGATGTTATTTGGTGTTTAGAATATTATGTGATGTGTGACCGTGTAGAGTCCTATGTGATAAGGATAACCTTATACGCATGAAAATAATTGTACCTTATTTGATGAAAAAACCTATTGTGGTATCAATTCTGTATTGTGGTGTATTCCTACTCTATAAGCATATGAATCATGTTGAATTTCATGGATGGTTGGAAAAATTGAGTGGATATTTGGCTCATTTGGTTGGTACATTGGTTGGATATGGAAAAACTCATGTTGGTTGATTATGATCATTTCATCCTCATATCACACTCATTCATGAAACATTGGTACCACTGAGGAAATACTGAAAACACTGACTTTTTCTGACAAAAAATGTGACATCTTAAAAAACCCTCCCTGTGGAATGTGCCGGGGAAGAGATATGGATTGGATATAGATTATATACGGATTGACGAACCCCCCATAGTTCCTACGTCAAAAATCTTTATCTCTATAGTTGTATACGGAGGTTGTGCAACAACCTCATGCATTACATCATCATCATCATTATTTTCATTGTATTTACCTTATTATGCTTGTGTAGTGATTGCATTTCTGTTTTTACTTGTTACCTATCCATTTGTTCTATCTCCCTTTACTTGTACTTGATGTTCTCGTATATATTTATTTTTCTTTGCTCTACTTGTATGTAGTATAATGTATACTTGTATCCCTTTTTGGTGTTTGCCGCAATATATATAAGTATTGTAGAAATGTTAGTTCAAGTAGTGTGGGCTATCATTATGGGACATTTTCTAATTGCAAGTGATATGCCCTTGGTGTGTAACTTTGTATACCTTATTTCTACTTTGCTCGATCGGCCTATGATACCTACGAAGTACAAAAGAACCATACTCACCCCTACTGTACCCTCTTGGTGAAAATTCTGATTTGGTTATGCCCCATGTTAGTTGATTCAGGTGATATTTGGAGCTTAACAAGGAAGCGATTAATTTTCATACATCTAAAGTCTACTACTATCTCTTCTTTTTAGATAGTCTTTATTAGTATTTAGAGATAGAGATTTTCCTGTTTTAGATATCATTTGTATTTGGACTTCAAGTTGTACTTAGTTATGTTCTTTCACTGTGACACCAAGTTTTGGGAGTTTGGCGTGATATGTTTGGGTTTACACTTTCCACTTATATTATATTGTTGTGTGATCTTAAGCGTACTTATATGACCAATCACCAGTATTTACCCATATTTAGATTTATTTTGGGAGACAAAATATGTTATTCTTATTGCATTAAAGCCTTAATTGTGTTTCTTTTCTAACCGATGTGATTAGTGATGTAGGGGAGATTTCTAATGGATTTGAACAAAAATTGGACACATATTATGAAGCAAGTGGTGATTGATGTTATGAGTTGACAATATGGAGTATTGCGGACATGGGAAGGAGTTATAGAGCAAGCTCGAAAGGTAGGATCAGGTGGCGGAGCAATGAGCTGAAAGGAACAAGTGTTGTGCCATTGAAAATAGTGGAAAAAAGAATACCAGTGGTGCGAGGCAATATCCCCGCATCGCGGGCTCCAAATTCGGGCTCTCAGGACTTAGTGAGAATTTTCAAGATAAATTTCAGTGAACGTGGGCGATAAGCCCACGACACCTCAGTTGGAGCGGTGCTGCTGCTAGGGTGACGCCTCACATGGAGTGGTGCTATGGGAAAGGCGGCGCCTCGTCTGGAGTGGGGCTCCTAGGACTTAGAGAAATTTTTCCAGGCAAATTCCAGTGGACCAGGGTGATAAGCCCGCGACATCCCGCATTGAGCGGCTCTATACCCAGGGCGACAACTCATTCACTCCACCCAAGCTAATTTTTGCCTAACATAAAAGAAAAACATGGACATAATTACAACCACTTTTTGCAAGCATAGCTGCGGCAGAAAAGCAAAAAATTATCTCTTTTAGGGTTCGTAGACATTCTTTTGAACTTCTTTACTTCAAGATTAATTTTGGGTATGATTAATTACTTATTTTTTATGTTGAATTAAAACATGAGTGGTTAAACACCCTTGTTCTGGGGATGAGGCCAAGAACATGATTACTCTTTGATATTTTTTATCGTAGTTTCTTTTTGGATTATCATATGGGTTGTTCTTAATTTCTTTAACTTACTATTTTGATGAGTGGCCACCATTAGAATAAATCTATATTTCTATGTGAATTTGGGAGGAGAATCGTAGGATAGAATGAAGAAATTAAGGAGCAGGGTTTTTATCATTTTATGAAATAAGGGGTTTAAACTAGCATCTAGGATAGGGATATACCTAGAAGCCTTGCTTGGTTCAATTGCAAGAAGATAACTTTAAAACACTTAATTGGATTATTGTATCCCCGCTCAATGTAGTTGTAATATCCAAATTAGGTAAAAGGTTAGAGGTCGGGAGACCATTATCATGCAATTAACCCTACGAATCAACAATCAAGATAAGCAATTTAACAAACAAAGCTCAATGGCGTAGTATGATTGTTCTTAAGTCTTAACCATGGGTTTCTATCCACTGATTATTCAAAATCATTACTTTTCCGCATTAGTTTAGTTTACTTTTAATTTACAATTCTAAAACTCTATTTGCTACTCTCTTTAATTGGTTAAATTAGAATTGGATAATCGGCGAACGCAAGTCCCTAAGAGATCAATAATTGGTATTTCTTGAAGCCACCTTACTACTTGATAAGACCACTTACACTTGCATATGCGCTTGGGCGCTGTCTAGTTTTTGACGTTGTTGCTTCTAGCCTCGCTATTTTACCTCTTTTAGCCTTGTTTTGAAGATAATTCATGTTCTTAGTGTGTTGATATGATATAAATATGAATATAAGTGTCCATGTATGTGTTTACAATATTTAATGGTGTTTTCACATGAGTTTTGATTCAAATTGATCATTTAGAATTCAATCAAGAAAACTAGTGACTAGCTTGAGATAGGTGTTTGTCTAGTCTATTGTGTTGGATTCTAATGTGTTTAATGAGTTCCTAAGAATTTTTTTGTGTATTTATATGTGAAAAAACTTGATTATAATTTTTAAGGGTTAATTGGATCAAAACAATAGTCAAAACAATGAGCAAAAGATCAAAGTGAATTTAGCCTATGCTTCGCTCGTGTTTCTGGTTTGTCGTGTTGGATGTTGTGTTGTTTTAAGCTTTAATTTTTTGTGTTTAATTCTATAGGATTCTTGGTGAATTGATTATGATGATATATGAAGTATATACAAACTTCAAATTAAGTGGAAACAACTCAAAAAGGCTTAGAATGGATCACGGAAGCACAATACGCAACTTGACGTTAATTTGGACACTTGGAATGTCCAGAGAGAGTGAGGGCGTATGGGAAGGATTTTTGGCACATGAAGCAATTCAAACGGTTTAGAAGGCACCAAAATAATGAACCAAGGTGATATGGAGGACGCCTTGCCTGGAGTGGCGCTCAAACCAAGGCGCAGCCTTGGCTGGAGAGAGGCTATAGCCAGGGTGGCACCCTCTCTAGTCCCGGGCTCAATAACTGATAGCTTCCTTGTCCAACACAGAATTGGCTATCCCTCATACTATAAATACATGTTATATCATGTTTTTACATACTTTTGGACATCTTGGAGCTTTGGAGGCTACCACAATTTCTTTTTCGATTTTATCATTCTTTAATTTAGTTTCTTTATGGTTTGTATCATCTATCCAAGGGATTGGATGATGAATATTTCCATAAAAGGATAAAACTCATTTTCCGGGGTTAAGGCCAAGATCATGACTACTTTAGTTTTGAATTAATTTCATTTAATTGCTTTTCATTATGGTTTTTTGTTTATTCTTAATTTAACTACTTTGAGGATTGATCACCCTTAGAATACATCAATTGTCTACCTTTTGATCTCGAGAGAGGGAATATGAAGATAGAACATAAGAATAAATAAAATATGGTTCTTATTTCTTTATAAAATAAGAAATTCAAATTAGCATCTAGGACGGATGTACTTAGAAGCGTTACTTGATTCACGGGTAGGATGATAGCTTTAAAACAGTTGATTGGATTATTGCATCCCCGCCCAATGATGTGGTTGTAATATCTAGATTAGGTAAAAGGTTAGAGGTCGGGAGACCATAATCATGCAATTAACCCTACAAATCAACAACCAAGATAAGCAATTTGACGAACAAAGTTCAATGGCGTAGTATGATTGTTCTTAAGCCTTAACCATGGGCTTCTATCCATTGATTGTGCAAAGTCATGACTTTTTCGTATTAGTTTAGTTTAGTTTTAATTTATAATTCTAAAACTCTATTTGTTACTCTCCTTAATTGGTTAAACTAGAAATGGATAGTTGGTGAATACAAGTCCCTGAAAGATCGATACTTGGGCTTTTTTGAAGCCATCTTACTACTTGATAAGACTACGTACACTTGTGTGTGCTCTTAGGCACTGTCATTGTGGTTCAGATTTGTTCTAGGAGTCATGCCTTGGTTATTGGGGTTATTTTTATTTCAATATTAGTTTGGGTGATAGGCTTACTTATCAAGGCTTGCCACGATAAGTGCCATCAGGAGCCCTGGTTTTTGGATTATGACATACTGGTATCAGAGAAACTAGATTCATTGGCCTTAATATTGTAAAAATAGGATATCTAATAGAGTCTCACAGATTAGTATGTAGATGTTCGTATCTATCTTTGAGAGGCTATAGGATGTCTTTAGGAAATTTATCTTATTGTGTTCTTTATCGTGCGGATTTCCTTCGTACCTTATGTTCTAAGTCATATCTCACTCTTTTCAATGTAGATGGTGCTGAATAAATCTTGTGAGATTAGAGATAAAGAGCCTTCATCCGAGGAGAGAGCCTGGTATATTAGGGAAACTCTAAGTCATGGACGGGCTTGAGGTAGCGGATAGGCATATGGATCTACTCCATCTAGGAGTAGTGCTGGAGGACTCTCCCTTGAGTCTCTTGTTAAGCATGTTGGAGGTGTGGGTTCTACTTCAGTTCCACCAAGTTTTTCTACCCCAATTTTGAAGGGGTTGTTGATTCGCTTGTTGACTCATTTGGAGGGTGCTCCTTCCAGTGTATCTGGTATTCCCTCAACTCTGAGTATTACACCTCTATCTGTTATGAAATCTACTTATGGTGTCCCTCTAGCCTCGAGTTTAGATTCTTCAGTGGTACCTACTTCTGCTTTTGGTACTCCACAAACTCTGAGTGTTATTCCTCCTTCAGCTCCTACATCTGAGTATGGTATTCCTAGATTAAGAGTTTAGCCTTCGTCTATCTTACCTCCCCAGGTGGGAGCTTAGCCTGCTAAATTCACCATGCCTCTTCTTGTTATGAGTACAATTATGTCTTCTGAGGATCAGATGAGGTTTGAGAGATTCACTAGTTTGGGTTTCCCTAAGTTCAATGGTCCAGTGGATAAGGATGCCTTTGAGTTCTTGATTAACTATCGCGAGAAGTTGCATAATTTGGGTTCACTTGAGTTGCATGGTGTCACATATACTACTTATCAGTAAGAGATGTTGCTAAAGATTAATGGAGGCTGCTTATTAGTTGCAGAACTCTTGATTCTCCGGAGATGATTAGGGATCAGTTTTTTAAGAATTTTTTGGTGAGGTTTGTGCCTTACAGCCTGAGGGATCGTATGGGAGATGAGTTTTATATCCTGGAATAAGGCTCCATGACTGTTGCAGAGTATGAGGCATGCTTTCATGCTTTGTCTAGGTATTCCTGTGCCAGCATTGACACTGAATCTGAGAAGATTTGAAGCTCATGAAGGGGTTGGATATTTATCTTTAGTTAGCTACATCTCTGATGGTTGTATTTGGAGTGTCTTTTCAGAGTATAATAGATCATACTAAGATAACTGAGGTATTCTTTTAGCATCTTAGGAAGGCGTCAAGAAGGTACGTTATTTTGGTGAGTTCAGAGGCCACACTTCTCGAGGTAGGGATTCCAATAGTTTATGTGGATATCATGGTATACCAGTGTAGGAAGCATTGCAGAGTTCAGGTAGTGGGTCTTCTTGTTTAGCAGTTCAGGGTGGCCGTTTCAATCCAGTCGTACCTCCTCATATTAAGTTGGGTTATAGAGCTATGTGTGTGATAAGATAGACCATTTGGCCAAGGACTATCTGCGTCGTGTGTTTAGAGCTACTCTTATTTTGGTTATGAGAGGTAGAGGTTCTACTAGAGATGCACGAGGCAGAGGTAGTGGTGCCCGCAGTAGTGGTTGCAGGGCTACTCAAGCAGTTGGTGGTCGTGGACAGTGCTGTGCTATACTCGCTAGACAAGAGGTAGAGGCTTCCAATGCTATTACCATAGGTATTATCCCCATTTGTTTCAGATCTATATCTATGCTATTTAATCCGGGATCGACTTTTTCCTATGTGTCTGTGTATTTTGCTTTGGGTTTTCTACTAGTGAGCCTCTTGCCATGCCTATTTGTGTATGTACCCCTGTAGGAGACTCTTTAGTAGTGGATCGAGTGTATCGATCTTGTGTTATGACTTTTGTTGGGTGTGAGACTTAGGTAGATTTACTTATCTTTGGTATGGTTGATTTAGACATCATCTTGGTTATGGATTGGTTGGCTCCTTACTATGCTGTCCTAGATTATTATTCTAAGAGCGTGACTTTAGCTTCATCAGGTGTGCCAAGGATAGCTTTGAAGGGTGCATTTCATTCAGGTTTGAAGAGGGTTATATCTTATGTTCAGGCTCATCGATTAGTTAAGAGGGGTTGTTTATCTTATTTGACTTATATTCGTGATGTTAGTGTTGCTTCATCCCCCACTTTGGATTATGTTCGTGTTGTCCATGAGTTTATGGAAGTTTCCTACAAATTTTCCTGGTATGCCTCCAGATTGAGATATTGATTTTTCTATTTATGATGAATCAGGCACCAAGCCTATTTCTATTCCTCCTTCTAGGATGGACCCAGTCGAGTTGAAGGAATTGAAGGGTCAGTTGCAGGAGTTGTTGAATAAGGAATTTATCTGACCTAGTATATCACGTTGGGGTGCACCTGTCTTGTTTATGAAGAATAAGGATGGGTCCATACGTATGAATATTGATACGACTCGAGATATGAAAATATAAATAAGCTAAGGAAAGTAAGGATAAATGATTCAAGATAAGAGATAGAAGATTGACACAAGAAACTATTAAGAAATTAAGAACAATTTAGTGTTACAAACTCAAAAACCCTTAATCTAGTAGAATCTAACACCAAATCTCTACATGGACCAAGAGGGATTCAATGCCCTCAAAACCCCCATTCCTAAATAAGCATTCAATATAAGCTTCACCAAACACTCTCTCAAGAGCAATATTCATTCAATAATCAACAGAAACTAAGGAAAATGACCTAGAAGTTTCTATTCATAGTCTAACCAAGGCCCAAAAGTGACCTAAGCATCAAAAGGAACAAAATCCCATGAGTTGGGCATTCTATCTACTAGCGACGACCACTGTGATAGTCAGTCACTGAGTTTATAGTCAGTCAACTTAGTCGTCAGCTATAGGCAAAGTGCTATGGCCTTGGGCTTCTTGTGACGGCCAGTCACCTTAGTGATGGTCCATCACACCCTTGGTCATGTCAAAAGAGTGAATCCCACTCTTCTCCTTGTCCTTATGACCTTCCAAATCAATCCTCAATGCATGCCATCCCTTGGTAGGCATCGAAACAAGCTTAAATACTTCTCTTTTGGTGAACATAGCTTACAACTCTTGAAGTTCTTTAGCTTGGATTCAAGTGAATGGTCTCGGGGAACTTGCAAGAGGTATTAGAGAGCTCAGAATCATATCATCCTCTCCATCTTGAGGGGGATTTAACCTCAAATCCATTGGGTAACCATTGTCTAGAACATCAAGGGGTGAGAGGTCACATATGTTGAAGGTGTTGTACACTTGATATTCCGAAGGGAGGTCAACTTTGTATGCATTTTCATTTATTTTTTCAAGCACTTGGAAGGGACATCTCCTCTTGGCATTAACTTGGCTTTCCTTTGTGTCGAGAATCAGCTTTTCCGGAGATGTACCCATACCCAATCTCCTGGTTCAAGGACAAGTCTTCTTCGCCCCTTGTTCATTCTTTTTGCCACTTCATGATTCTTCCTCTCAAGTAGAGCCTTACTTTTTCATGTATCTTCTTCATTGCTTTCGCCCTTTGATTTCCATCTAAGCTTATCACAACATCACTAGATAAAGGGGTGAGATCCAAGGGGTTAAGAGGGTTAAAACCATACAGACATTTAAATGGAGTCATACCGGTAGTCGAATGGATGACATGATTATAATCAAACTCAACTAGAGGTAGATGATCCTCCCACGAAGTCATTTTACCTTTAACCATAGAACATAGCATAGATCCCAAAGTTCTATTTACTACTCCCATTTGGTTATCAGTTTATAGGTGGCAAGAGGTTGAGAAAACCAACTTTGTACCAAGCATACCCCACCAATGACCACCAAAAGTGACTAAGGAACTTAGAGTCCCTATAAATAATAATGGTCTGAGGGATCCCATGCAATTTCATGACATTTTCAACAAACAATGATGCTACACTATAGGCGTCCTCACTTTTATGACATGGAAAAAAAGTGGGCAATCTTTGAGAACCGGTCAACCATCACAAAGATAATATCCCTACCTCTCCCCATCCTTGGCAAACCTAAAACAAAATCTATAGAAATTTCAAGCCACAGGCGTAGGGAATTGGGTAGTGGGGTATACAATCCTTTTAAGAGAAGATACAATTTCCCACTTCTACAATCCATGCATTGACCACAAACTCTAGCAACATCATTGCACATCTTAGGCCAATAGAATTGCTCCCCTAGGATGCCAAGAGTCTTTTCAATTCCAAAGTGACCAATCATACCACCATCGTGTGCCTCTCTCACAAACAATTCTCTTCAAGAGCTAGAGGGTACACATAACCTCTTTCTTTTGAATAAAAATCCATCAAATTTATAATAGGGTGTAGAAGACCAATCCTTGATCCATCTTTCCCAACCCCATTTTTCACAATCTTGAAAAATTTGAGAAAACACGGGGTCCTCGAGATACATTTTCTTTAGACTCTAAAAACCAATCATCTTAGAAGATAATGTAGAAACTAACATATGTTTCCTAGATAATGCATTGTCAACCACATTTTCTTTTCCCCTTTTGTATTGAATTGCATAAGGAAATGTTTCCAGGAAATCAATCCATTTAGCGTGCCTCTTATTCAACTTATCTTAGGCACAAAGGTGTTTCAAGGATTCATGATTTGTTCGAATCACAGACCCATTGGGACATAAGTAATGCTTCCAATTACCCGATGCTCTAACCAAGGCGTATAACTCTAGATCATAGGTAGAATAATTTAGAGTTGTGCCCTTGAGCTTCTCACTAAAGTTGGAAATAGGTTTAAGATCTTACATTAAGACAACACCTATTCCCACCTTACTTGCAACACATTCAATTTCAAATATCTTATCAAAATTGAGTAATTACAACAAGGGGGTAGAACTAAGCATAGCCTTCAAGGCTTCAAATGCATTGGTTTTCTCATCACCCCATTTGAAAGGTTTGTCCTTACGTATGACCTCAATCAAGGGAGCATTGATGGTGCTAAATCCTTTAACAAATCGCTTATAAAAAATAGTCAACCCATGGAAGCTTAGTACTTCACTAATGGATTTCGGAGTTGGCCAATTCTTGATGGCGTCTATCTTAGATTCATCCAACTCGACTCCTCTTGAGCTTACAAACAAATGCCAAAACACTACTTCATTCATGCCAAAAGAGCATTTTTCAAGATTAGCATACAATTTTTCCATCCTAAGCACTTCAAACACATTTTGAAAATGTAAAACATGCTCTTTGAGGGATTTGATGTAAACTAGGACATCATCAAAGTATACCATAACAAATTTCCCAATGAATGGTTTCATCACATAATTTATTAATCTCATAAAAGTACTAGAAGTGTTGGTGAGACTAAAAGGCATGACCATCCATTCATAGAGACCAAACTTGGTCTTGAAGGCGGTCTTCCACCCATCACCCGATTGCATCTGGATTTGATGGTATCTACTCCTAAGATGTATTTTAGATAACACACATGAACTATTCAACTCACCAAGCATATCATCTAAACAAGGAATTAGGTGGCGATACTTTACCATTATTTTATTGATGGCTCAATAATCAACACCCATGCGTCATATCCCATCTTTCTTTGGCACCAACAATACCAGGACCACACATGGACTCATACTTCCTTTAATTTATCCCTTATTGAGTAGTTCCTCAACTTTCTTTTGAATATTTTTGGTATTAATAGGGTTACTCCGATACGCCAAATTGTTTGGTAATTGAGAACCCGACATAAAGTCTATTTGATGCTCGATTCCCCAAAGTGGGGGTAACCCTTGTGGAAGTTTTATTGGGAAAACATCTTCATAATCTTGTAAAATAAGGGAAATATAATAGGTACTGGAGGAAATAGAGGAGTTAGTGTTAAAAACATAGGTAAGAAGGAGCATGGGTGTTTCGTCATCATGTTCTTTGAAGAGATCTTTGTGTCTAGCCATCATCACCAATTTTTTTTTACCTTTTGACCTTCTAACTTCCTCCCATTCTTCTCCCTCCTCAATAGATTTCTACTCCCTATCCTTTTTTTTCTTTCTCTTTTAACTCCCTTAATTATTGGTGAACTTTATTTACTTGTGAAAGTAAGAGAGGATGTAGTGTAAAATTTTGGCCATTCATTTCAAGGAAATACTGATTGGTTCTCCCATCATGCTTAGTTGATGATCATATTGCCATGGTCTTACCAACAAAAGGTGACAAGCTTGCATGGGAATCATATCATATAGCACCTCATCTTGGTAATTCCCAATTTTAAAATGAGTCACAACTTGACTAGTTACCTTCAACTTCCATATTTCTTCAACCAATTGAGCTTGTATGGGCTAGCATGCTTGGTGGTGGGTAGCTTTAGGAAATCAACCATTGTGGCATTAGTGATATGAGCACAACTACCACTATTAATGATCAATGAGCATACATTCTCCTTGATAAGATACTTAGTATGAAATATATTTTCCCTTTGACTCAGGTCATCTAGAGCCTTACTAAATATTACTCGTCTTACCATAAAGTTCGACAATTCAAACTCTCCATATTGAGGCCAAGTATCTTCATCATCTCCTTCTTCTTGTGCCTCTTCTTCAACTTGCTCTCCATCTTGGGATTTTTTATCAATATCATCCATTTCTAATTCCTACCTCTTCTCCAAGGTAATACAATTTTCCTTCTCTAAGGATCATATTCTTCCGGTTGGGACATTCATTTGCTCCGCACCTTTGAAATTTGAAATATTGAAAACCCCTAATATTGGGAGTAGGATATTTGTTACTTTTTTTAGAGCAGTTTTATCTCTGGGCTTTTTATTATTGGACTTAAATTCCTTGTTCTTGTTCCATCCCGATGAAGGTGGAACTACCTCTTTGTTCTTGCCCAAAAAGTGGTGAATGAGTATCCCTTTACTTTGTACATCACTCTTTCTTTAATCTCACTTTCAACTTCCAAAGTTTCTTGGAAGATATCATCGATGGTCTCAAACTTGTAGATAGTCATGCATGGGAAAATATCTTTGTTCAACCCAACCTTGAAGTGTATAATATCGTGGTTCACATCTTCTCCTGGATGATCAAGCTTTAGGATCAATTGTTGGAATCCATCATAGTAAGCCATGACACTCTTGCTACCTTGCCTCAAGTTGTATATCTTGGCAAGGAGCTCATTCTTATACCTCTATGGCAAGTATCGTTGTCTCATGAGTCCTTTCATTGCATCCCATGGAGGGGATTGACCTTTATTCAACACATTTCTGAACCTTTTGACATAATCCCACCATGTGTTGGCATAGACTTCAAAATGGGCAATGATATAGAAACTCTTCTTCTCTTTGGTGAGATCATTGACTTGGAATATCCTTTCGTAAGTGAACTCCCATGAGAGATACGCTTCAGGATCGCTCTCACCTTTGAAAGTCTATAGACTAACCTTGATGGAATTAATTTATCTCGATCTTGATTACCTTGTTGATTTCATTGATCATGACCTTGGGGACAGTTTCCCAAGTTTTCTCAACCATAAGACATCGAATCAAATCTTCCTCCTCGACCTCAAAACCCCCATTGATCCATTGGTCTACTTTTCATATCTCCTACCATTATGTTGGGTTCATCAAACACTCTATAATCCTCTTGTTGTTCCTCTATTTTTTATTTCTCTATGTGGATGGGTTGGTTTTGGTAAAGTTGTGCTTGGAATAAAGGGTCTTGGTTTTAGAGGTTGGGGCATTTGGTTTCTTTGTTTGTCTTGTTGCACTTAATTGAATTGAGGTTGGAGTGGACGAATGGGGTTTCAATTTTATGTGTAGGTGGTAGTTTGGATAGTGGAATCTTGTAAAGGTCTTGGTGGATTAAATATTTGGTGAAGGGTTCCCGGGAAATTGGTAGCAGATATGTTTTGAGCATGTCTGCTCGAAGAAGAATGGTAAGGGTGAGAGGTGGAGAGGGTAGAGTTCACTCGACCTTCCATATTGTCTAACCTTCTGCCCATAGTATTCACACTTCCTTCCATCAAGGCCACATGACTTTCAAGGCATTAAGCTTCTTTATCATGGTTGTTATCATAGCACCAACAGCATTATTATCCAAGGTTTGGGGTGTTTCGCCTTCCGTCACCATTGTACCTAATAAAAGACACTAACAAAAAAACAAATTAGCATTAAAGAAGTGACCTCACAACTCTACACTCCTTTGGATACCTCACACTTGGATTCAGAAGTGTTGAATGTTGGTTTATACTCCGGTGAGAATTAATTAGTTTATACCCTGGTGAGAATTGAGGTATGAAATCTACACTTTTTGGAGTGGATTCTTGTTTGAATGACTCAAAGAAATCTAGTACAAACTTGAGTCAAGAAGTTACGATGATGTAAAATAAGAAAAGCACTAAAAGAAGAGTAACAAGAAAGAAGTGAACTCAAGAACTAATTCACAACTAAGTAGATGGATTACTAGTTATTAATTAGTGTTAGAATAAAGTAAAAGATGTTTAAGAATCAAGGAAATAAAACCAAGGATCTAAAACGAGCTTACAAAACTTTGTCGGGGTGACTGAAAGAGTGATTGACCGTCACTTAAGTGACGGGCCATCAAGTTGGTCGTCAGTCCTTATCCATAAAGTGAAGGAAGCTGCCTTGGGGTGACGGTCGGTTTGGCGGACAGTTGGGTCAGTGACTAAACGTCTGGCCGTAAACCTCTCCAGGTGAGCAATTTTTGTGGGGCCCTTGTACTTTGTGGAATATTCTTTGATGATAAACAAGTATAACTCCTTTTTCTTCAATTCCTTTGGATCAAACTCTTGTCTTATAGCTTATTCTTCAACAAGTTATGAAGATCTTGAAGAACATTCAAAAATTGTCCCTCAATCAAACGAACTCGGAATTCGATAAAATCTAAACCCCGAGCTCTTTTCAAGGTCCCAAACAAACCCCAATAGTTTTTATAGCTTGAGTCTCACCCAATACTTTCAGATTTCAAACCCATTTGAATTTCCTTCAACTTCAAGCTTCGACAATGGTGGGATACTCAAAACTTGTTGGATTAAGCTCAAATTTTAGATAATGACTCAAATAGTACTAGAGAGCACTATTCTAGCACTAGAAACACAAAAAGACACAAGAATAAAAAACTTAAAATTTCAACACAGCCTAAAACATGAATAGAACCCTTTTTTTGTGATTTTCTAGATAACAAACCCAAGGCTGGAATTGTGGGAACAATTCTAAGCTCAACTCTGATACAAAATGATATAATTTGAGATATGAAAATAAGAAATATGCTAAGAAAACTACGGATAAATGATTCAAGATAAGAGATAAAAGATTGACACAAGAAACTATTAAGAAATTAAGAATAATTAAGTATTTCAAACCCAAGAACCCTAAATCCAATAAAATCTAACACTAAATCATTATGTGGATCAAGAGGGATTCAACACCCTCAAAACCCCCATTCCTAAACAAGCATTCAATACAAGTTTCACCAAATACTCTCTCAAGAGAAATATTAATTCAATAATCAATAAAAACTAAGGAAAATAACCTAGAAGTTTCTATTTATAGTCTAACCAAGGCCCAAAAGTGACCTAAACATCAAAAGGAACAAAATCCCATGAGTTAGGCATTCTATCTACTAACAATGGCCACTGTGACGGTCAGTCACTGAGTTGACGGTCAGTCACTGAGTTAACGGTCAGTCAACTTGGCCGTCAGCCACAGGCAGTGTTCTACGACCTTGGGCTTCTTGTGATGGCCCTAGTGATGGACAGTCACTTTGATAACGGTCTGTCACACCCTTGGTCATGTCAAAATAGTGAAGCCTTCTCTTCTCGTTGTCCTTATGACCTTCCAACTAAATCTTCAACAAATGACGTCCCTTTGTAGCCATTGAAACGAGATCCAACACTTTTCTTTTGATGAACATAGCTTGCAACTCTTGAAGTTCTTTAGCTTGGATGTAAGTGAATGGTCTCGGGGAGCTTGTAAGAGGTCTTGAGGAGATCAGAATTGTATCATTTATTGATTATTGGTAATTGAACAACGTTACAGTTAAGTATAAGTATCTTTTTCCTCGTATTGATGATTTGTTTAAGCAGCTTTAGGGTGCTTCGGTGTTGTCAAAGATTGATTTGAGATCTGGCTATCACCAGTTAAGAATTAGATCTTTGGATATTTTAAATACAACTTTTCATACTCAAAATGGTAATTATGAGTCCTTTGTCATGTCCTTTGGGTTGACCAACGCCCCTTTCGCATTCATGGAGTTGATGAACTAGGTGTTTCAGTCATATATTAACTCCTTTATTATTGTATTTATAGATAATATTTTGGTTTATTCCAAGAGTGAGGGAGATCATGAGGATAATCTGTGGATTGTGCTTCAGAGGTTGAGGTATAAGAAGTTATATGCTAAGTTCTCCAAATATAAGTTTTAGTTGGAGTCTGTCTCTTTCTTGGGTCACGTGGTGTCCAAGGGTATTGTGGTCGATCCAGCCAAGTTTGCAACTGTTTGTGTAACGCTCCGATTCCCGAGAACCGGAATGCCACACGGTGCTTATGATCCTGAAGGACCACAAGCTAACCCTTTTTCTGATATCTGTACCTGTTCACTGCATAACATAATAAAATACATGCAAAAACTGGCTAACACTTCCCATAAGGTTCAAACATCTAGAAATATACAATACCTTAAACCACACACTAATACATCTGTCTGAAAAGCCTTTACACTGCCTGAACTGTAGAGTTGAAGGGATAATTCCCCCAACTAACTCTGTTTACTAAAATTAAATACTGTAATAACAACACCCTCGGATGATGAGCACTCACTGCTGCACCCACTGCTGCTATACAAGTGACTTCTAAGATGCTCCAAGTTTCACTCCTCTGAACCTATGGTTCCCCAAAATAAAAGAACACCATAGCGCGAATGCGTTAGTACTAAGATGTACTGAGTATGCAAGTAGGGAAGGCTAAATGCAAGGGCTTATGCATGAACATTTAATCAACAGAATAATCATGAGAATAATGAACGAGTACACATATATGCATACACAGTTCACAACCACTATAACAATTATAACGACTCCAGATACCACAGCTCGGATACCACTTTACTATCCTCGGAACTCACTACTGTACTGGGGTACTGCATTACTGAATCACAGCATACCAACATTGACCAATCGAATACACTCACACCCCTGACTCCTGAAGATTTATTTTGACACAGAAACCGTGGGAAGTAGTTACATAACTCACAATGACTTCTCCTAAGCAACTGAATATGTGGGGGTGCACACAATAATTTGAATAATATCTTTGATTTCATAAAACATGCGTACGGAAAATGAAGACGCATATGGCTTAAATTTCATTATCCATACTTCTCATAATATTATAAAGAGGAAAACATAAGTAAAATCCCATAAATCATCATAAAATAATCAATATTCATCATAAGTTCTCATAACTCATCATAGACAACCAAACTCGTCAACTCAAGACTCGGAGCGACTCGATAGTTCAAGAAACATACTCTTGTGGACAGGGGAATTTTCTATAACCGATAACCCCACGTGAGCCGCGTGGAATACCAATGTTTGCCCTCCTAGGGAGAGCACTCCTATTGGCGGGAGTGTTGTACTCTTGCCAGGGAGCACAACCTTAAATGTTTCATAATCACAATTCGGCTCTCTAGCCAACAATATCATCATCAATAACCCTATGGTGGCACATAGGTTTGGGAAAATATCAAATTTCCCTCTCGGTGCTAAGTAATACTCCCCGACTAGCTCAGAACGCATTAGAAAATCCACCACAACATCACAAGGTTCTATCATAAAGACCAAATTAAATCTCTTTCTCATTTATCAAATCATATCAATTTGTGGATTCCTAACTCAACACATTTTAGCTTAAAACATTTTAATTTTTCTCAACATCAACATGGTATCAATAACACAACATTTCTTCTCTGCAAACTTAAAATCAATATAAATCATCCCGACTCTGTGGATGCAAATAAATATTCTCAAATGATCATTCTTTCATTCCAATATTCAAATCATGACAATAGCTTTTGAAAAGCATTTAAGATCTTCAAATCATAGTAAGATTTTGTATGTCGTAATGTAGCTCAAATCATGGTTCTTATATCAAGAATCCTCAAAAAATAATTTCATAGTAGTGGTATGCAATTTATGACATAAAATCTCAATTCAAGAAAACAAGATATAAGGTTATTATGTATACCAATATTGGACGATTCAAAGTTCCATAAATCATTTCTTGAAAACACTTGAAATATCAACTCATGGTAGAAATATGAAATTCACCATATCAAATCATAACTTGAGAATAATAAAGTAATCATGTCCATCAAAGCTTAAACAATTTATATTTTTTATAACCTCATAATTCGTCATTAAAACATCTTGGGTATTTACCCACTTTACAAAATCATGAAATTTCAATGATAAAATCAATTCTTTGGGCACAAGAATGAAAAGATATTTTTGTTCAAAACCCCACATACTAAGTTCTTACGGAATTCATGTTAAGTTCTCAAATCATCGAAAATTCTCGATCATAGTATGACTAAGATTATTGTGGAACTGACTCAGTAGCTCTAGACCAGCAGACTATTTCGGGCATACGTACCCCCAACAATCAATAACATAAGTAATACGTAGTATACAACAACGCATACTCACATGCCCACAGGCCATCATGCACCATGCATTCATTAACACCTCACACCAATCATGTGAAGATCATATTCATATACGAGTATTGGAATCTTATGCCATTACATCATAGATTATTTAACAAGGATGCATATGTTTAAGGAAGAATACAACATAACATGGTTTATCCAATCGGGATACACACAAATAACATACATTCAACACATCATGGTTCACTTTTCAAGGTTCTTTCCTTTAAGATCTTGATATATGCAATTCGACCCATAATTAGACATTTCACACTTAGCGTGGCCTAATGGCCTTACCATTTCCCTCAAGCATCATAGTAAACACGCAGCATGCAAGTATGGTATGAACACATCACTTCGATCACAAGGGATCATACGATCCATTCTTCTTCAACTAGGCATTTCTACAATTACCTTGCATGCACCATTTAGGCATAGGTCAGTATGAACAATTACACGTGATACAACACCATCATTCATCTTAATTCCACCAACTAAATCCCTCGTCCGCACTTATAACCATATCATAAGCCTTCCACACAACATCCCCAATTTTAGACAATAACAAGAAGTTCATGTTGAACGTATACATAGAAAGTAGTCTAGTCATTTAGAAATTATTATATCCTAAGAACATAAATTTATAGCCTCTTAGACAATTCCACAAACACCTTACATGCACTTTTAGGCATTGGTGAATTCATCAAATTCTCATATTTTCCGCCAGCCCATATATCTCATCCAACACATATAATCATCACATATATATGTATCAAGTAACATACATAATCCTTATATATATCTCAACCATCAAATACCAATCAACACATATATATATATACATCATCAAAGTCTAGAATATATATATATATATACATAACTTACACTTTCAAAAAGGGATTCATGAACTCTATGGACGAAAGGAGTCCATAGATAAAAACTTGCATACCTTAGATTTCGTGGTCAGAAGAGATTATCGGAAGGAATTCTTGAATCAAAGCCTCCAATTAATTTCCCCCAATTCAAAACCCTAACCCTAACTTGATATATACATATACATATATATATATATACATATAGACACTGAACTGATTCCTAGTTCATACTAGGTTTGACTGAACTGTTACTAATTATACTATCTAACTAAATTGAACTGAGTTCACTAAGTTTCATCGGCTGATGGAATACTATTGAATTCTGCTAACTGACTGAATTTACTGAGGCCTGAATTGAATGCTGAACTGGACTTGACTAATACTAAGTCTACTGAGTTTTTTCTGAGTTTTGTAACTGACTGAGAGTACTACTGATTGTGACATGACTTAGATTATTCTGTAACTGACACTGGCTCTAGGTAAAAAATGAAATTATTGGGTATTAAATACCCCCAGGACTCGATAGCATACAAAGTAAATCACTGCATGACTTTAGTAGCATAATGGTACTAGCTTGCTAATAATATATTCACTTAGACATTTTTGTCAAACACTTGTTATACATGAGCTTGTGCATGATTGAAATCACACTAACTGACTATATAACATGGACATGGGAATACATGCATGAATAAGTGATTGTGACTAAATTCGTAAAGGTACCGACTATGAGTCTGATTACTGATAACATGAGTCACTGATAACTGATATAACTGATACTAAGCAACTGTATCTGACAGTCTAGGTTCTGATAGAACTAACTGAGTTTCGTACTATTCTGAGTTGACTGTATCTGACAGTCTTGAAATTCTTAAGAACTATATAAGTTTTTTTACTAAGACTGAGTCTGAAACTGTTACTATAGGAAGTAGTCATCTAACCGACATGCCCCTAATATGCCATTATGGCTGAGTTAGGGTCCAATTTGTAACCCCAATTGGAAGGGTGTCAATACCATGCCACTGGTAGGGACAAACTGTGAGTGACCATTATATAATAGATTTCTCTAATTAGAACAGTAGGACCCTCATATAACAGGTTAAGCCACCTCATTTACCCTCATATTATAGGTTATGATGTCTCAACCTACACTGGCTATGTAGTTCTGGAGTACAAAGATTTCTTCTAAGAATCACACCCTCTAATAACAGGTGAGTTCCCATCCTTGGGCTCACTCGGTGCTAACTCCTACTCCCATCTGAATAGACACTGAACATGATTAACTGAACTGAACTAGACTGAGTTCATGGAGTTTCGTTGACTGACGGAATACTACTGAGATTACTGAATTATTGAGCTTTCTGATATTTACTGGGATTATGAATTTACTAAATTTTTCTGAGTCACATGACTGGCTAAATTCTACTGAACATGGCTTGACTAAGGATATCATGAAAACATGACTCTAGCTCTAGGCACACATCTAAATTTTTAGGTACAAGTACCCCCAGGACTCGATAAACGGAAACTGACAAGGTATGACATTCTTGAATACACGACCAATATGAACAATCCATAATACAATAAGTTGGGAATTTCATGAAGTACATGGTTATCATAATCTTCTATATGGAAGGAATGCATATAATCAATGTCATAATTCCATATTCTAGCATCATGAGCATTTCAACAAACATCTACATTGCACATCAATAGTATGAGAGTAATTTAAACATAAGGGTAAAGCATGAATCCATCACTTAAGTCACAATTGAGCTATATTACATAATTTCTAGTCTCTTAGGCATTTTGTCAAACACTTGGGGTGCATGAATTAGGGCATGGAATAATCATCAAATTAACATATCATAACCAACTAAAGTTCATGGTTTTTAACTCACATGCTAACAAATTCTTATAAAAATATATAAAGATTCCAACTTGGGAATCATACAACAACAACCACATGAACATAATCAACACATAGCATGAATATCATAATTCATAGTTTAAAACTTGATTCTTGGGCTTCATGGATGAAAGGAATCCATGAATGAACACAATGCATACCTGAGAAAGGAAACCTTGAAGGTTCTTGGAGTTCTTGGATTTATTTCATGAGATTGACCTTGTTTCTCAAGGGCTAGGGTTTTATTTTCTTGAGAGAGAATGTCCTTGATATAGGGGAAAAAATGAGTAATAATGATTCAAAACATTTTTACGGATTAAATCCCATACCTGGACATGTTAAGACTTTGGGAAAAGACTATTTTAGCCCTGGACAAAACTTTTAATGTTCGTCAAAAATTTTCAAAATGGGCACCTGACGCGACGCAGCGCTATTACACCATGTCAATGGAATTGGACAATTGGAAAATTAGGAGATGGCACGATGTAGATCTATCACGTTGCCACTTTGTTTGTGACCGGGAAGTTTGGCGCTACGCGAAGACATTGCGGAGATTCACTAGAAAAAGGAAAATTGGGATTTAGGAGCCCTCCGCGATGCGGTGTAATCGCGGAGTCTTATTGGAAACTGAAAAAGGTCATTTTGGCTTATGGCACAATACGCCACTGGCTCATATGACGGTGTTTTACAACTGAAACTTTAAATTGCTATAACTTCTTACCCGGTTATCAGATTTAGGCTAATTTTGTATCGATGGAAAGCTTATTCAATTTCCTATACAACAAAAAGTGAAAATATTGAAAATTCTACATATATAAAAGTGTATTTATCTTTAAAGCATATCTTTGACATCTCTGGGATGAATTTAAGTTAGGTAGAAGTACGGAGTATTACAATGGGTATTTCACATATCAATAAACAAGTAGCAATATCATGGATTCTACATTCAACTTGCAATTTAAGAGTTTGACATGTAGTTTATAAACTTCAATTCACAATTAAACTAGTTTGCATGAAACTTGGGCCAAATCACGGAATTAGATCACCATTAACATCATAATCATTAATACATTCAAGATCCAACATGAAATCCATGAAATTAATTAACTTGTATTTAGAAAGAGTTTATTAAACTCCAATGGTGGAATAAAACCCTTGGAGCACTTCACATACCTTGGTATTCAAATTTGTGAAGAATGATGGAGTGTTTATGAAGGCTGAATCTTGAATTAGAGATTCTAGGGTTTGCTTCTTAAGAAATTCTAGAGAGAATGAATAAATTTTGCCTTTTGGATGACTTAATTACATGTTTTAGGGGATGATATAAGATGGGAAAAGGCCCATTTACCCCTCTGAATGTGGGTTTTAATTACTGCAAACTGGACTAGTGATGCGTAGATCGACGCACTACATCATTGGCATCAACATGATAGCCAACACACCGCATCGAGTCCATATTAATTTATTGGAATTTGCACTAGGAGTTGGAGAAAAATATTCATCGATGCGATGGGCGATGCAGTGCATCGCGATTGCATCGATCCATTAGTTTGTGCTTTCAAATGTGTCAAATGAAGTCCGAAAAATATGAAACTTGTCCGAAAAACCTACTGACATTTCTGATCATGATTCAACCTAAAAATCACTACTTAAGGTCATGAGGGTCGTGAAATAGAGTCGCCAACCTACGAAGGCTAAAATGACACTAAGTCTGAATACTTAGCTAAAGTTTTCTAAGTCTGGATCCCTTAACAAGCTTTAGAGGACTGAGTTAAGCATAGGATTTTGTAGGGTCTTACAATCTCTCTCTCTTGGGAACATTTATCCTCGAATGAGACTGACTAAGCTGGGAATACTAATAGACTGAACTTAGATGCTGGATATGCATAACTGCAACATGATTTCATAATTGACACTACTGATATGCTAAAATTTTGTACTGAGCATGCATATCTGATGCATGAGTACATAGCTGAACATGATTCATGACTGCATGACTGGGATTTTTAATAATCTGAGTTTTTCATGCTGAACGTGCATATCTGATGCATGAAGTCCCAACTAAATATACAATTATAATTGGTACCAAGACTATAAAGGAAAATCTGAGCATGGAACTGAGTAAGTTAAAGGAAAAACTATTAGCTTGGGTTGCGTCTGAGTTTGCGGGGAAGAGGTGAGGATACTTGGTTTGCATATCTACTTCTGCTTCCCAGGTAGCTCTCTCAACAGACTGATTCCTCTAAAGAACTTTGACTAGAGGGACCTCTTTGTTCCTCAGTCTGTAAATTTGATAATCAAGGATTTCAACTGGAATCTCCTCATAAGAGAGCCTGTTTTGAACGTCTATACTCCCTACAGGGACTACAATTGCTGGGTCACCTATGCATTTCTTTAGCAAGGAGACATGGAAACTGGATGGACTGAAGCTAAGTCTGAAGGAAACTCAATCTTGTAAGCTACCTTTCTGAAATAGCTGAGAATTTGATAAGGACTGACATATTAGGGACTGAGCTTCTCTTTATTGCCAAACCTCTTCACTTCTTTTATGGGAGAGATATTCAAATACATATAATCACTAATCTTGAACTCGAGATCCTTTCTGTGCACATCTGTGTATGATTTCTGTCGGCTTTGAGCTGTCTTGAGCCTTTCCCTGATCAGCTAAACTTTTTCTAAGGTATCAATTACCAAGTCAGGCCCTAGCACTATGGCCTCACCCACTTCCAACCAACTAATAGGAGATCTATATCTCCTTCCAAAGAGCATCTTAAACGGAGCCATCTGAATGCTAGAATAGTAACTATTGTTGATCTGTCTTTTCAAGATGCCACAGATATGCTGAATAAGATGACCAAACAGAGTCGAGCTTGGCATACTAGGGATTCTGTGGTAGCTAGCCTAACTATTTCTATTGGCATGACTGCTGAGTAGCGTAGAAGAAATAAGGAGCGAGACCAAGACATGGCCTACCTAAAGACACAGATGAACTTGCTGACCAAGAACTTGTATCAGGCAAGACTGAAAAGGTCAAATCTGTAGAATCTCAGTGCACTGCAGCTACTAATGCAGATGAGAAGGCAAACTATGTGAGTAATTAGGGTTTTTTTGAGGCAGTATCCAAGGGAATCTAGGTCTGAGCTTTTATGGAAATCCTGATTATAAAGATAGGGAACAAGGAAACTAGAGAAGCAATAATGATAGGAGTAGTTTATCCGTTCCTCCTGGAAGTTGGGATGTTGCACGAACTAGCTTAGGAAAGATGTCCATGGAGGACATGATGGAAAAATTGTTGAAGAGATTTGAGGTTACCAACTCAGGGGTAACTACTATGAAGAGTGAATTCTCTACCCTGAGTCAGTTGGTTATTTCACACTCCACTTCTATCAAACATTTAGAGCAGCAGAAGAGTCAACTTTTCACAACACTAAACCAGAGAAAGAGTGAAATATTACCAAGCGATACGGTGCAGAACCCACAAAATAATGGCTCATGCATGGCAATTACCATTGGAGTGGTAAGATCTTACCTAGCCCTTTTGTGGCCAAATCTGTAGATAGTGAGGTAGTTGTTGGTTAAACCGAAGAAAATAACCTAGTGAAGCCTAAGAAGCTGGATAGTTCTGTTGTTTCTTTGGAGAAGGAAAAAAAGAAGAAAGAGAAAGTGGTGTTGAAAACTATTCCAAGACCATCACCTCTCTTTCCTCAACGATTGGAAAAAAAGGTTGATGATGCAAAATTCAGCAAATTCATGGCAATGCTCAAGAAATTGATGATAAATGTGCCTTTGGTTGAAGAAGCACTTGAGCAAATGCCAGGATACACAAAATTCATGAAGGACCTTGTGACTAAGAAAAGAGCTGTGAGTTGTGAATTAGAGGAAAATATCCACCATTGTAGTCCTGTTTCTACAAGGATCTTGGTGCAAAAAAAGCCAGACCCAGGCGCATTCACTATTCCCTGTACAATCGAGACTATGGAATTCACCAAGGCATTATATGATCTGGGAGCAAGCATTAATTTGATGCCACTGACTGTTTATAGAAAGCTTGGTCTGGGAAATCCCATACCCACCAACATGAGACTCGTGATGGCGGATAAGTCAGTAAAGCGACCTGTTGGCATTCTGTACGATATGTTGGTGAAGGTGTCCAACTTTATATTCCCTGCAGACTTTGTTATTTTAGATTATGAGGTAGACTTTGAGGTACCCATAATCTTGGGTCGACCTTTCCTCACAACCAGAAGTGTGTTGGTTAATTTGAGAGCGAATGAGCTCTTATTCAGGATGAATGATAAAGTGGTACGGTTTAATGTGGGAAAGTTAATGAAGCAGCATAAAGAAATGAGTGTGTTCTCAGTAGTTGATGTGTATTGTGAGGATGAACAGGATGTATTCGTAGCTGAGTAAATTGTTATCGAACCTTTAGCCACGGTCATGATGAATTATAATAGTGAAGGCATCGGGGTGTATAAAGAGATAGTTTGTTCCTTGACAGAAATGGGTTCATATCCTTATGCTCCTAAAAAGCTAGACCTTGATCTGGTTAATCTACTAACACCACCAGCCAAGCCATCTATTGAGGAGCCTCTGATGTTGGAATTGAAGAAACTACCTAGACACTTACGGTACATGTTTCTGGGTAGCGCGAACATGTTACGTATTATTATTATAGCTGATTTGGGTGAACAATAGGTGAATGCACTTATTTCAGTACTTCAGAGGCACAAGAGAGCTATAGGGTGAACCATCACAGATATTATTGGCATTTCTTCGGGCATCTGCACGCATAAAATTCAACTTGAGAAAGATTGTATTCCAACAATAGAGCATCAGTGCCGTATTAACCCACCAATACAAGAGGTAGTTAAGAAAGAGATTATTAAGTTGTTAGATGCAGGAGTGGTTTACCTTATTTCTGATAGGAAGTAGGTAAGCCCAGTTCAATGCATGCCCAAAAAGGAGGCATGATAGTGGTTGATAATGAAAAGAATGAGTTGATTCCACCCAGGCCTGTAACTGGGTAGAGAGTTTGCCTGGACTACCGCAAGCTGAATTTTTGGACTCTGAAAGACCACTTCCTGATGCCCTTTATGAACCAAAAACTTGATCGATTGGCTGGAAGAGGGTGGTATTACTTCCTGGATAGTTATTCTGGATACAACCAAATCTGCATTGCTCCTGAAGATTAGGAGAATATGACATTCACATGCCCATATGACACTATTGCATTTAAGAGGATGCCATTTGGGCTATGAAATGCACCCGTCACTTTTAAATAGTGTATGATGTCTATCTTCTCAAACATGGTGGAAGACACCATGAAGGTATTCATGGATGATTTATCTGTGGTGGGTAATTCATTTGAGACATGTTTGGAAAATCTGAATCTAGCCTTGCAAAGATGTGTTGAATTTAATTTGGTGCTTAATTGGGAAAATGCCATTTCATGGTAAAAGAGGGGATCGTTCTCGGCTACAAAATTTCTAAAAAAGGAATAGAAGTTGATCGAGCAAACGTGGAACTTATTGAGAAACTACCACCTCCCATTTTAGTAAAGGGAGTGCGTAGTTTTCTTAGAAATGCTGGCTTTTATCGGAGATTTATAAAAAAATTCTCAAAGGTTGCAAATCCACTTTGTAAACTTTTGGAGAAGGAAGTGAAATTTTACTTCGATGATGAGTGCTTGAACGGATTTGAATGCCTTAAAAAGAAGCTAATTAAGGCCCCTATTATTATTGCACCTGACTGGATAAAACCATTTGAGATCTTGTGTGATGTAAGTAGTGTTTCCCTTGGAGCTGTATTGGGATAAAAAAGGGACAAACTATATTTCATCCGATATATTACACCAACAAAGCACTGAAAGGAGCGCAAAAAAATTACACCATCACTAAACAGGAACTTCTGGTTGTAGTGTATGCTTTCAAGAAGTTTAGAGCTTATCTGTTTGGGACCAAAGTGGGGGTCCACACTGACCATGCTGCCTTGAGGTATTTGATGGATTAGAAGGATACAAAACCAAGGTTGATTAGATGGGTATTGTTTCTGCAAGAATTTGACTTTGAGGTCAAAGATAGGAAAGGTTGTAAAAACCAGGTTGCAGATCATCTGTCTAGAATAGAAGGTGAAAAGGAAATTAGTGATGAAACAAAGATAAATGATGCATTTCCTGATGAGGAGATCCTGGATGCCGCTGTGAAAAAATTCCTTGGTACGCAGAGTATGAAAATTATATTGTGAATGAGGTTATCCCAGATAAATTTTTTTTCTATCAAAGGAAGAAATTCTTGCATGATGTGACACATTACTTTTGAGATAAGACATATCTTTTTTGGCGATGTGCAGATAATATTATAAGGAGATGCATACCAGAAATAGATGTATTGTGCATATTGTAAGCATGTCATGCTTCTCCGATTGGGGTCACCATGCAGGTGACCGAACGGCTAGGAAGGTGTTGCAGAGCGACTATTATTGGCCAACATTATTCAAGGATGCCCACGAGTTTGTGCTAAAATATGACCAATGTCAGAGGCAGGGGTCAATCTCTAAAAGACATGAGATACCCTTGACTAAGATGCTTGAAGTGGAATTGTTTAATGTCTGGGGCATTGATTTCATGGGTCCTTTTGTAAGCTCGTACGGGATGAAGTGTATTTTAGTTGTTGTTGACTACGTCTCAAAATGGGTCAAAGCTTTGGCTTGTCCGATAATAAAGGGAAGAGGTTTGTTGCTTTTCTGAAGAAGAACATCTTCTCTCTCTTTGGAGTACCACGTACTATCATAAGCAATGGAGAATCTCATTTTTGCAACAAAATTTTTTGAGCAACTTTGGCAAAATATGGGGTGAAATAGCACAGAGTCGCTACTCCATACCACCCATAAACTAGTGGCAAGTGGAGGTTTCAAATCATGAGATTAAAGCTATCCCAGCCAAAATGGTGAATTCTAGCTGGAAATATTGGTCTCAAAAGCTCGATGATACTTTGTGGGCATATCGAACTACTTTCAAGACACCCATTGGCATTTCACCATTTCAGCTAGTCTATGGGAAAGCTTTCCACCTACCAATAGAGCTGGAGCACAAGGCTTTATAGGCACTCAAAAGGTTGAATCTGAATTGGAAAGAAGTAGCAGAGCTGAGACTGGGGCAATTGAATGAGATGGATGAATTCCATCTCAGGGTATATGAACGAGTAGATCTATATAAAGAAAATATAAAAAAGTACCATGATTAGAGAATAGAGAAATGAGAATTCTAAAAAGGTGACTTGGTGCTTCTGTTTAATTCCAGACTAATACTGTTCCCAGGTAAGCTGAAATCTAAGTGGTCAGGCCCTTTTAAAGTTAGTCAAGTCCACTCTTCTGGAGCAGTGGAACTTGAAAACAAAGATGGCAGTACCTTCAAGGAAAATGGGCAACGTGTTAAGCTTTACATTGGCCCAAAAAAATTGATAAAAAGTATCACCATTATCACCAAGATTGATCCATTCCAGGTATACTCTAACCCTTAGTTTAGTTTTTCTTTGATTTTAAGTTGAGGGTGTAGGGTAGTCTGTTTTTGTAACATATTTTGTGGTGACTAGGAGAAATTCAAGTACAGAAAGCAGTTGACATGTTTTGATTGATGTTTGAACACCTCTCTAATGTTTTATTTACAAAACTGTGAGAATTACATTTACTTGTGACCATTGTGAATCTTGTTGTGGCATTAGTTCTAGCTGCTTGACAATCATTACTAAGTAATTGCATGAACTAGATAAGTGATCGCCTATGATATAATTGTGTGCCATGTGTGTGTGAGCAACTAATTAATTCCCCCTGTATGCTAAAGCCAAAACTTGCCTGGTTAGTCGTACTATGGTTGAAGGGTAGGGGTTAGGAAAAAATCATAGGCCGTTTTGTTGAGTAAACCATTTTTAGCCTAAATAGCCTTCCCTGTGTGCATAATACCCCTGGATCCCTATTTTGAGCCTAAATTGACCATTTTTTTTCTTATGACACCTTTCACATTCCCATTTATACCATAATGAACCTGTTTTGGCCCTGGTCCTCCTTGGACACTGTATACCTTGACCTAGGCAAACAACCTAAGTTAAGGGTAGCTATCATAGGGGTGCATGGTGTAAAATGAGTATGAAGAAGGGTAAAATAAAAGAAAACAAATAAAAGCTGGGTGCTAATCTAAAAAAAAAAGAAGCACCTAACTTGAATATGTGTGATCAAGAGAAGGAAAAAAGAGAAATAGGTTAATAAGGGAACCCCAAGAGAGTAGTGTAGTGTCAAAGAGGCATGGTCACTCTAAATGTCCTTGAATATCATACCAGCCCCAGCCTACATTATAAGCCTAAAAGAAGTCCTATAGTGATCCTAGCTGGCCTATCTGAAGGTTTTGGTAATGAAAATAAAGGCAAGCCTATGGTACTTGGCATACACTAATTGGAACTTCGTTTTAAGAGTGAGAGTCTTTTGATGACCCCAACGTTTACATTTTTGGTTCCTTACATGAGAGGAGGGGGATTTCTTTGTTGTTAGGGAACACTGGTATCGTTGCTAGCTACTTGCTTTTTTAGATAGTGTAGCATTGGTATATGAATGGTTGTTGTGGCTAAGATTGATGCCATCGCTTGAGTCCTTTGTGTTACATTATTGTTTTTCAATGGTATACACAGTTGGTTTTAATTGGATTAACCTTGGAGGTGGTAACTATGTCCTGAGCTTAAATGGAAAATTGGTTGTTGAATGTGCTATGTATTCTCTTAGTTCGGCTGAGTTGCTTGAGGACTAGCAATTGTTTTAAGTTGAGGGTGTTGATGTGTGAGCAATTGCTAACATATTTAAGGCCTTTAACTAAGAATAATTGCAAAATCTTAAGCAACTTTTGTTGTTTTTGATTTGTTTATGGTTGATTTTACAGTTTAAATTGATGAGATAGAGAACCAACAAGAATAGAAGCAAAGACGTTGAAATCTGGAGAAATTTGAAGAGAAGTGTGGCGACGACATCTGTGATAAGTCGTAAAACCTATGATAGGCTATCACAGTTGTTGTCAGACTTAACCAAAGACTTGGTATGAGTTGAAGCCTGTGATGACATCTGGTCATAGAATGTTAAAAGTGTGATACGCTATCATGAATATCGTCATCCTTAACCAGAGAATTGGCGTGAGTTGAAGCCTATGATGATATTTTATGATAAGGCATCAGAGTTGTGATAAGGCGTTAGGATCAACGTCAGCCTTAGGAAAAAACTATCAAAATAGATGAGGAGCTAATGACATCCATGATATGTCATCACCTACATCGTCAGCCTTAGGCGGAGCTTATCAACATTGAAGGAAATCTGATGCCATTCCTGATAAGGCGTCAGACCCTTGATAAGGCATCACGTAATGGCATCACCTGCTCGAGAAATTTACTTAAGTTGTTATTTTATTTCCTTAATTAGACTCAAGTATAAATAGCAGCTTTAAGGATTTTCTAATTATCATTGACATATCTTGCAATATACGTTGTGCATGATTTTTCTCTCTCTCGAGTTCCAATACGCTCTAGAACATTATTGTTGAGAGAAGATTGTCGTCAATATTTTGGGAGTTCTGTATTTAGATTCAGTTTAAGTTACACTTCTTGATTTTCATCATTGTTGTAAGTTAATCTTCCCAACTATGAATTCAACTTGTGTACTTGTTTATTGCATCATGAGTGGCTAAACTCCATTAACCTGAATTATGGGATCTAGGGTTAGGTCTTAATAAGGTGCTAAGTATTCAAGATTCAATAGGTGGTAGGATTTCTTGATAATTCTGAAGCTTTAATTAACGTCTGTTGGTTGCAAATAGTAGACACACCTGCTTTGATTTTCTTGAGAAAGAAATCAAATATAGTAGGAAGTGAATTATCAACAAGGACTTGAAAATAGTTCGTTTCATAATCAGCGCTGTAACAAGGTTGGTTAACCTAAGGTAAAATCTGGGTAGTGATAGAAATTCCCTAAGTCCGAGAGGATTAGGAAATTAAACACTTGAGTAGGTCGAGAGACATTTGAGCATAACATCAATAAAGATAGCTTGTTATCTTACCCACCATGAGAATCTTGAATCACCTTTAGCATCTGTCACGTACCGTAAGCCCTAGTGAACATAATTCTGGTTATTTCATAAAATCTTGATTACAAACATCGAAATTAAAGTGACAAACAATATTCGTGAAACTTAAACCCCCTATTTCAGGAAACATTAAACTATCAGTAAATTAAATCGCAAATAACTTGGGTTCACACCTTTTCCCTGTAGGATTCGACCCCAACCTAGTTGGGTTTTATATTGACAAGGATCGCTTACACCCATTCAAGAGTGTAATTTGAGCGTTATCACAAATTTACGTGCACACCATACAAGTAGTGCCTCCAAATATTTAAGGTAAATACTACTGCTGCTAATTCAAGATCATAAGATGGATAGTTCTTTTTATGGGGTTTAAGCTGTATATAGGCGTAGGCTATGACCTTAGCTCTCTGTATCAAAACATACCCTAAACCAACCCTGGAAGCATCACAATATACCATAAATCCATCAGAACTATTTGGTGGAGTCAAAACTGGGGTTATAGTAAGTCGAGTCTTCAAGTCCTGAAAACTCTTCTCACAAGAATCTGACCACTGGAATTTGACCTTCTTCTGAGTCAGTATTGTCAAGGAAGTTTACTTACCTTAGCCAAAATTTGCACTTACTAAATTTGGAGCATAGCTGATGGTTTTTGAGAGTTTGTAATATTGTTCTGAGATGGTCTGCATGATCATGCACACTGCGGGAGTAAACAAGGATATCATCTATGAAGACTATGATGGACATGTTCAAGTAATGCTTGAACACACAATTCATCAAGCCCATGAAAGCTACCAGGGCATCGGTAAGACCAAATGACATAACTTAGAATTCCAAGTGACCATACCGAGTTTTGAAAGCTATTTTTTAGATGTCACATTCCCTGACTCTGAGCTGATGATAGCCTGATCTGAGGTCTATCTTAGAAAAGTAACTGGCACCCTGAAGTTGGTCAAATAAGTCATCGATTCTGGAAAGTGGATACTTGTTCTTGACCATGACTTTATTTAGCTGACGGTAGTCTATACACATTCTGAGGGAACCATCTTTCTTACGCACGAGTAGAACTAGTGCACCCTACGAGGACACACCGGGTCTGATGAATCCCTTATCTAGGAGATCTTTCAACTATTTATTAATTCATTAAGTTCTGCAGGTGCTATTCTGTATGACATAGTAGATATGGGCTCAGTGTCTGGAAGAAGGACTATTCCGAAGTCAATTTCCCTTTCGAGAGGGACTCCGGAAAGATCTTCAAGAAACTTATCTGGGAATTCACAAGCTACTAATACTGACTCAAGAGTAAGGGTTTCTGATCTAGAGTCCTGAACTCGAACGAGATAGTAGACACATCCCTTAGATATCATTTTCCTTACCCTAAGGTAGGAAATAAGATGACCCCTGAGTGCTGAAGTAATACCTCTCTACTCTGGGACGGGCTCATTTGGAAACTGAAACTGGACAATTCTATTTTTGCAGTCAACTGAGGCATAGCTGAAATAAAGCCAATCCATGCCAAGAATGATATCAAAATCAGGCATCTCTAATTTAACTAAGTTTGCTGAAGTGAATTTCTGAGATACCATAACTGGATAGTTCTGTATACCCACCGGGCTATGATAGATTTACCCACTGGGGTAGAGACTCAGAAAGGCTCTGCTAGAATTTTGAGACTGACTCCGAAGTCAACAGCTATATAAGGAGTTACAAAAGACAAAAAAAACTCCTAGATCTAGCAAATCATAAATATAAAAATGATAAACTTGTAACATAACAGTGACCACATTAGGAGAAATTTCCTGATCCTGTCGGGACTGAAGTGCATAGAGTCTGTTTGGACATTGCCCACTGGTATCACTGAAAGTGACACCCTACTGATTCGGGCGACTGGACTAAGCTGAGGGATGGTTATACTAACTCTAAGAACCCACCTGAGGACACTTTCTGACTGTATAGCCTGGCTTGCAACATCTGAGACATACGTCATTGCTAGCTCTGCAGATACCCTGATGGTTTCTGCCACACTTCTGGCAGAGAGGATTTGTTCGAGCACTGCTAGAACTACCCTGGGATTCAGGGCCTGACGCCCTATCTCTATTTCTGTCTCTAAATTTTTGCATGGGAGCACTGGCTAAAGACGGAGATGGGGCTGAGGATTTTGGGCCAAACTGAGAAAAATTACCACCCTTTAACTTAGGTTGAGCAAAGTTAAAACTGCCTATTCTCACTCTCTTGTTCTCCCTCTCCTTATCCTTATTATTAGCCTCCTCTATCTATTGAGCATGAACCATGAGCCTGGATATGTCCATCTCTTTAATCATTATTACGGTCCTACACTCCTCGACTATACTTCTATACATCCCTAACACAAAATTACTCATCTTTGCTCAGCTATCTGCTACGACATGAGGAGCATATCTAGATAATTGAATAAACTTAAGAGAATACTTTTGTATCGTCATTTTTCCCTGCTTCAAATTTATAAAATCCATAACCCTCGTTTCCCTCAACTCTAGTGGAAAAAACCTATCCAGAAAAGCAATAGCAAACTCCTCCCATTCTTTGGGCCCTGCATCTGTGGCCCTCTCTGCTTTCCACTACTTGAACCATGAGTGAGCCACATCCTGCAACTGATATGCAACTAACTTAGCACTCTTACTAGCTGTCACCCCTATAATATCTGTAACTTTCTACACCTGATCAAGAAATTCCTGAAGTTCCTCATCTGACTTAGACCTAGTAAAAGATGGAGGGTTCATTCGGGTGAAGTTCCAAATCCTGGCTGCAGTAGTATTGGCCACTGGGTTGGCTGAAATGGCAGTTGGGCGTTCATTATGGGCTACCACAGAATGAGCTAGAGTAGTGAAAGCTGCTCTGAATTCAGCGTGGGAGACATGTTCATCCAGGGATCTGGCTGGACGGGCTGAGGTGCTGATTGATTTTTGGTTCTCCTTTCGTTAGTTTTTTTGAGAGGCATGTTATGTAAGCAAAAAGAAGAGAACAAATTAGATAGAGAGTTTAACTTGAGCTCATGCTCACTCGCACGACATGATTACTCAAAGAAGGGAAACTTTTCCTAAAATATCTTGTAGCCTCCTATCTAAAAGTGTGGCGCGCTACACACCCATTCACAATACTCTACTAGATCTGACTTTCAGAATTTGTAGGACTCTATTGAACCTTAGGATTTGATACAAAGTTTGTAACTCCCCAAGTCTGTACCCTGAACACTACACGATGCTCATAATCTCGAGGGACTATAAGCTAATCCATGACTGGTACCTATTGCAATAACTGAATAATAATACTGTATTACGCAAAAATTAGGTGGAAACTTTCCATAAGGTTCAAAACTATAAATAAATTCTGAGTATGGTACATCAATACCAAAACTAAATATCTGTCTATAAATACTCTAGTCTAAAAAGCTTCTATTGTCTGATAAGGGATTGATGGGACAAGCCCCTAACTAACCCCGACTACTAAAAACTGATAAACTGAGATATTGAAGTAATAATCATGTCCTCAAACTATGAGGACTCACCACTAGTCTGTTGCTGATAGGTCGGGCTGCTAAGTATGATCGGGAGCCCGTTCATCTGAACCTACAATATAAGACACCATAGCACAAAAGAAAGGTATGCGTCAGTACTCTAAATATACTGGTACGCTAAGTGAGGTAGGTTGAGATGTATGGGTTCATATGCATGAACAATACTGATTGAAATAACAGCAGTATAACTGAATAAGAGAACATGCATGAATACGTAACTGTAACTGAGGTCATGAGAAAACTGGATACTGAGTTTTGAATTACTAGCTTACTGATATCTAAGATTACTAATATTGTATTACTATTAACTGAGTGACTATTTCTGAAAGTCCTAATTCTAAGGAACTATTCTGAGTTCTGTACTGAACTAAGTGACTGTGTCTAACAGTCCTGATTTTTGTAAAACTAAACTAAGTTCTATTCTAAAGACTAAAACTGAGATTGTAGGAGGTAATAATCTAATCGACATAGCCTTTTCTTGATAGATTAAGGTCCAACCTATAACCCAGTTGGAAGGGTGTCAGTACCATACTATAGGTAAAGATAATTGTGAGTTAACCCTCTCTGACATGAAGCTCTTTCGTCAACCCTCGCTGGCAGGAAAACCCATATGAGATATATCAACCCTAGTCTGGCAGGAAGATATCTCAATCTACGCTAACTATGTAGTTTTGTAACAAAGGGATTGCTACTAAGGGTCAAACCCTCTGCTGTCAGCCCCCATCCCTGGGTTCGTTCGGTGCTGAATCCTACTCCCAACTGAATAGACATTGAATTGATTCCTAGTTCATACTAGTCTTGACTAAAATGTTACTGATTATACTATTTAACTGAACTGAACTGAGTTCACTGAGTTTCGTTGACTGACGGAATACTACTGAATTTTGTTAACTAACTGAATTTACTGAGGTCTGAACTTAATATTGAATTGGACTAGAATGATACTGAGTCTACCGAGTATTTCCTGAGTTCTGTAACTGACTGAGAGTACTACTGATCGTGAAATAACTGAGATTATTCTCTAACTGACACTGGCTCTAGGTAAACAGTGAAGTTTTCGGGTATAAATACCCCTAGGACTCGGTAGCATGAAAAGTAAATCACTGCATGACTTTAGTAGCATAATGGTACTAGCTTGCTAATACTACATTCACTTAGACATTTTTATCAGACACTTGTTATACATGAGCTTGTGCATGATTGAAATCACACAATAACAGTTATGCTTGGACTAGTTTAATCACATAAGCATTATGACAAACACTTGGGGAGCATGGGTATTTCACATATATATAAACATGTAGTAATATCATGGATTCTACATTCAACTTGCAATTCAAGAGTTTGACATGTAGTTCACAAAATTCAATTCACAATTAAACTAGTTTGCATGAAACTTAGGCCAAATCATGGAATTAGATCACCATTAACATCAGAATCATTAATACATGCAAGATCCAACATGAAATCCATGAAATTAATTAACTTATATTTAGAAAGAGTTTCTTGAACTCCAAGGGTCACTACAACAAATTTGATTATTTGGGATGAATTATTTTGTCACTTATAAGTTATATTTCATTGCAAAAGATTTAACATGATGAAAAAAATTTTGTCAATCAGTCGTCTCCAAAAGTGGGTCGCTAAAAGTAGACAAAGACGATTTAGTGTTTCATCGCTAAAAAAATTAAATTGGCTACAAAAAATAAAAAATCATCCCCAAATGTGTAACATTTATTACGAATCTGTTTGTCATAAAAATATAATTTTTTTGTAGTTGATGATATGCTTTACTCACTAAAAAGTAATCAATACCGACAAATTTCTTCGTTGCTAATTATTTAGTTCAATCAGTGACGATACCAATTGTCGCTAGATTTATATGTATTTCATGGTTGAACAAATGTATTTTCATCACTATTGATAACTTTTTGTATACAATAAAAATTTTAGTCCTTAAATGTATGAATTAGTGATAAATTTATAATTATAATAAAGATTAATAATTTTATAGTTAAATCTAGCATTTTTGTCACTAAAAATAATATTTGTTTACCGATGATGTAGAATCGTCACTAAATTATTATGATTACTGACAATTATGATTGTCATAAAATACAAAATTAAGTTGTATCAGATAAATAGAAAGCTATTGAGACAAATAAATACGTCATTAAATATAGTCAAACTTATGACGAACTAGTTTATTTCGCGACAAAAATATTTGTATTGAGAAGTCTAATTTAATCGTTGCTAAAAGTTATCTTTGATAATAAAATCTTTTGTCATCAATTACAAGAAAACGCTTAATTATTTCATATTGATATTATTTTTTAAATTAGAATTGAATAAATAAAAAAAAATTATAAAACATGTCAGATTAATAAAATTCACCCATAATCATACAATTAAAAGAACTAAAATTATACTAAGGAAATATCTCCTGACAGAGCAAAGAAAAGTAAAACAAGTCCAACATAAAGAAAATCTAACTTAAATGTAGTACTAAATATTACTCTTATCCTAAACTAAGGCAGATATGTAGAGGTTTCTTCCAAAGTACCAATAACATGTTGAGCTTGCAATTAATCTTCATTAAACTCACTTTTACACCTGTGGAAAAAAGAAAAAAAATTAAGATTGATGATGATACTACACTGAGACCACAAACCTTGAATCAATACTACAAAAAGGCACAAACCATTGCAGCAAAAGCACAAAAATGAGGAAAATGAAATAAGATCAAGACTTTAGTTAGTTACCAAGCGAAAAATCTGAAGTAAAGGCCCTCAGTTCTTACAAATCTCAGGAAACCAAAAAGAACACTTTTCGAATAAATTCACCACCCATTAATCCACATAGTTAAAGAAAAGAAAAAGGTACACAATAAAGAACAAAACATCATCAAACAACAATAAACTTTGCGGCAGCAACACCAAGAAAAAATGTACAAACCAAGAACGTCACCAGTAGTATTAATTGCATAGTACTTATTGCTTGAAAAGAATAGTCTAGGATAAAAATAATAATATAAAATTAATTAATTATATTCTCATATATCTAAAATCAGTGTGACCAAAGTAGTATTATCTGAATTTTTTAATTTAACATTATATATTATGTATCATATCTACTTAACATTATATATTTTTAATTTTTAATTTGACAAGTTATAAAAATCATATAGTTCATAAGTATCGACTTTAATTAACAATAACCTAAGAGAGTCACACATTGATGTTGTTGCGTCACTATGTTACGCCAATTTGATAACTTAGGAACCATTATTTATATTTTATTAATATATATGACTTTTAATTATGTAACTATATTAATTTTTATGTTTATATAAATTTAAACTACATATTTGAATAGTTTTTTTTAAAATATATTTTAAAAGTATTTCAATAGTGATAGTCAATGCTCAAATTACTAGAGTCATGATAGATATCGACACAAAATAAAAATCATATAGTTCAAAAAAAGTCGATATTGGTTAAACATTAATTCAAGAAAGTCACACATTAATGTTGTGGTCTTGCGATCCTACATACTTTAATTATTATATTTGTTAACTGGTGAATTAAAAATATAATTATTAACTGCCGAATCATTAATTATATTTTTTATTAATATGAATTTCAACTACACAATTTTATTTTTTTGTTTAAAAAAATCGAACAACATATTTAAATTGTTTAAAAATATAATTAAAAAGTATTTCTATAACGATTGTCTAAATTCAAAATTCTTTAGACATGATAGATATTAACACATTATAAAAATCATAGAGTTCATAATTGTTGACCCTAGTAAACATCAACCCAAAATAATCACTCATTATAGCTATTAAGCTAACTATTGTCATAATTTCTTAGTACTCTGAATAAAAATTAACTATGTCCACATTTAATTGTTTTCACATTACTTAATAACCTGAAGTAGAAATATTGATTAATTATAATATTTTGTTTGAAACAATTTATTATGGCTACAAACTAAGGTTACTATTGTTAAATTAACTTTTATCGTGTGAAATTTTTTTTTTTCACTTACACTAGGAATGTTATTGGTGAAAATTAAAAAGAATTGAAAAATTGAATAATTGAAATCAAAGATAGGTAAAATTTATCTGCTATTACATAACATTGATTCTATCATATAAAAAATTCAAACATAAACGTCATTTAACTTTAAAAATTAATATATTTGTGACATAAAAATATTTTATCTTTAAAATTTAGAACACAAAAGTTATTTGACCACAATTTTTGTGTACTATTAGAAAATAACAAATTAAAGGACATATAATAGCTATAATAGCGATTTTATGAAATTGATTTGAGACACATAATAAATATTAATTCCCATAGCACTTGATTAGGATAAGCTTGTGTGAGACTTATTAAAATTTTATTTAGATTTGATATAATTAGTTAATCAAAGTTAATATAATTACTTATTTTTAAAAATTACATTTAAAATTTAGAAGCTATAAAATTGGATCCAATCGTCGACAACTCTAATGACACTTCAAATACTCTATATGTCAGACAAGGTTATCAATTAATTTTAATCGTAGATATATATATATATGTATGCTTAAGTACTGAAATAGCTCATTCTTGATATCAAATCAATAATAATTCGTATCTAATCGATAATTAAGTCAAAAAAAATGAAATTTAATTTATTTATTGTTCTCTTTATAAAGAGGTTTTTTTCCATTCAAAAATTGACTCTAATTTCTTACATAGATTTCATTTTAAAATACTGAACTTCTATCGACGCCATTGCAATAAAGGTATTATTATCAAACAAACATAACGTAACACTTCGTGAAATTAATTTATTTAAAATTAATATAATTAGTTGATTAAAAGAAATTTTATTTAATTATCCATTTATTTAGATATAAATTATGCTATAGATACACTTTTATAATTATTATGTTTAGTTATTAATCCTTGTTCAACTAACAATAATTACATTTACAGTAAATATTAGTTAATTCAATTTATTAATAGACCATAAAAGTATTATTTCAATAAATAATGTTTGAGAGTCATAACAATTATCAAAATATCTGATAAAGATAAAACTTAAGTTTAAATGCAGTAAAATTTTATTTAAATCGGTTATAATTAGTTAATTGAAAATAATTACATTATAATCACTGATCTATTTAAATTATGTTTCAAATTTACTTGTAAGACTCGGTAAGATTGTATCAAATCAAATCAAATGATTAAAAATCTAATTTGATTAGTCGACAAATATATTATTGTGATGAAACTTAGTTTTTGATTTTATGATAAAAAAATTAATCGCTATGTAGACACAACACAAATTTAGTATTGTATTTTTGTAATCTTTTTTCAAAGAAGTTTAATCTTTTTTCAAAGAAGTTTATTCGACCTAGTTAACAACAACCTAGGAGAGCACTAACAAATTAATTTTGTAGTTTTTGTGCCCTTATTTTATGCCAATTTGACAACTTAAGAATCATTACTTATATTTTCTATTAATATAAGCTCTAAGTAAGTAATTTTATAAATTATTATGTTTGAATAAAATTTAAACTATATATTTAATTTTTTTTAAATATAAATTTTAAATATTTCAATAGAAACACTCAAAATTTAAAGTACTTTAGTTATGATAGACATTGACATATTATAGAAATCACGAAAATTATACAATTCATAAGTGTCGACCCTAATTATGAAAATCAAGCATACATATGTTATATTATGAAGATCTTACACCTATACTTTTCGTAATCTTATACCTATTTTTTAAACATTTTAAAAAATTATGTATAAAACAATTTTAAAGTGAAAGAATAAAATAAAATACTACATTTAAATAAAAAAACAAGTAACTTAAGTATTTAAAGTGAAAATAAATTATTACTAATAGTTGGTTTATCCTATTGAATAATTTGTATCATTTCATATCACACTCATCGACACAAAAAAATTATTTTATAAAATAAATAAATTACACATTTGCTAAATTTTTATTTTAAATTATTTCCAAATTAAAAATAATAGAAAAAATAAAAATTTAGCCTCTTTCATCAATTTCTCTCAGAATTAAAAGGCGTCGCATGGATATTTGACCTCTTTCATTATTTGATTTTTTTTTATTACTATTTTAGTTTTTGCTTTTTAATCTTAATTTGTTATTTTAAATTATTTATTTTCCATTTTCTTTATTTTTATTTGTCAATCATTACTTCTTGTAATTTTATGTTATGTCACGTATTTTTATTATTATTTATTTATTTATTTATTCATCTAGCATAACAGATTAACTACACTACTATTTTAATTATTGAATTAAAATAAAATTTTATTGTTGAACAAGGTTATAGATTCATATTTTTTTCCTTTTGAATTAAATTACGTGGGTCATAAAAAATTATCGAAAAACACAAATCAATTAGTTTTATAATATTAGTTATAAATATATATATATATATATATATTTATACATTTTAAAGAAATAATATATGTATCTTGAATATTAATTTAGCATCATTTAGAAGGGTTAGTTGCTATCAAATATAAGTCTTACTTTAGACATGGTGGACATCAACACATCAACTACCAAATCTAAGTCATAATTATTTTTTTTGTGATAAAATTTCATTGTGATTAATTGCAGGTTAAACAATGATAATATCATCATTGCTAATTGTTTGAATTATTAGTTACAAAAACTATTATCACAATTAAATATAAAATTTTGTGGCTAAAACTTACAATATAATAGCTTCAAACATTAATTAATTAGTTGATAATATTCAATTTCGGTCTACTTAAAATATTTCTCACATGTAAAAGATTAACATACTGACTTTATACCTTCCGAAAAATTCATTCAATAAGTTCACTTCAACCTTTACACAATTAGATCGAGTCTTATTTTCTATAGCTATATCAATATATAATTAATTTTCTATAATCATAAACAAAAATAGCCAAAGATCAATTTATATTTAGGTATGAAATTTTTTCGTAGAAAAAAATAACTAAATTATTCAGCTACAAATTCTAAATCATCACTTCTTAACGATGACATATTTTGTGACAAAATTATGTTATCACTGAATCATAAAGTAATTAGAGACAATAAAATGAGCGTCATAATTGTTTATAGTATTAGTGACAAAAATTGAGGTCACGATTAAATATCAAATTTTGTAGCTAAAACATACAATATTTAACTACGAACTCTAATTTGTCGCTATTGCGACAACTTATTTTGTATGATGAATTTTTTTTGTGTCTAAAATTATAACTAATTCAAGACGAAAAATAGTTTGTCACGAATTGGATCCATTATTAGAGACAATAAAAAGAGTGCCACTAATTGTTTATCGTATTAGTGACAAAAATTGAGGTCATAATTAAATATCAAATTTTGTAGTTAAAACTTACAATGTTCAACTACGAACTCTAATTTGTCTCTATTGCGACAACTTATTTTTTATGATGAATTTTTTTCATGTCTAAAATTATAACTAATTCAAGACAAAAAATAGTTTGTCACGAATTGGATATATTATTGGTGATAAAAAAGGGTGTCACTGAAAACTTAAAATTCGTCACTAATGATACTCAATAAAATGGCGCCAAAATATTTTTTAGTGGGAAACTTTAAAAGACAAAACTTTGCTACAAAATTTTACTTTTCGTCACTAAAAGGTGCTTCATGTATTTAGATACGAAATGTAATTTTCGTCATCAAAAGTGAACAATTAGTGATGAATTTCATCTCGTAGCTAATAATTTCGTAGATATATATCAATTTTGTTGCAATGGGTGAAAGGAAGCCCTTGGATGAATACTTCACATACCTTGGTATTCAAATTTACAAAGAATAATGGAGTGTTTTTGAAGGCTGAATCTTGAATTAGAGATCCTAGGCTTTGCTTTTTGAGAAATTCTAGAGAGAATGAGTAAATTTTGCCTTTTGGACGACTTAATTACATGTTTTGGGGGGCTGATCTAAGATGAGAAAGGCCCATTTACCCCTCTAGATACGGGTTTTAATTACTGAAAACTAGACTAGCGACGTGCAGACCGACGTGCCGCATCCTTGGCTTCAACGTGATGGCCAACGCGCCACATCGAGTCTGTATCGGTTCACTGGAATTTGCATTGGGAGCTGAAGAAAAATATTCATCGACGCGATGGGCAAAGCGGCGCGTTGAGATCGTGTCAATCCACTGGTTTTGGCTTTCAAATGTGTTTCAAACGAAGTCCGAAAAATCCAAAACTTGTCCGAGAACACCTACTGACATTCCTGATCATGATTCAACCTAAAAAGCATTACTTTAAGGTCATGAGGGTCATGAAATAGAGTTACCAACCTACAAAGGCTAAAATAACACTAAGTCTGAATACTTAGCTAAAGTTTTCTAAGTTTGGGACCTCTTAACAAGCTTTAAAGGACCGAGTTAAGCTTAGGATTTTGTGGGGTATTACACATCTTCAACTGGTCAATATTTCCATTAGACCTCGAATGAATGAATTTCCTTTGTCCTCAAATTCTGAACTTCCTGATCTAGATTCACCACCGTCTCTCCTCATAAGCCAAATTCTTATCTAATAAAGTTGAGTCCCACTTAATTATGTAATTGTCATCCCCATGGTACCTTTTGAGCATGGACATATGAAATACCAGATAAACTCCCGAAAACACCAACGACAATGCTGGTCTGTACATAATAAACCCATATCCTAAAAACCCTCAAAAGGAACAATATATAGAGGTTTGACCTTGCCCTTTTTGTCGAACCTCAGGACCCCCTTTATGGAAGACACGTTGAGGAACACTTATGCACCCACCTTTAGAGCCACGTGTCTTACCTTGTGGTCTACATACATTTTTTGTCTACTTTGAGCAACCAACAATTTGGCTTGAATAAACCTTACCTTTTCTTGAGCCTCTCTTACCAAGTGGTGCCTAAATGTGTAATATTTCTAGTCTTAAACTATCTAATAGGTGACATTTATCTCTATAAAGGGGCTCAAACAGATACTAGAGTGATTATTGTTATTGTTTGAAAACTTACACAACGACTTGAAATTGTACCAGTGGCCACTAAAGTCAATCACATAGGCTCTCAACATGTCCTCTAGAAACTGTATCAACCTCTTGGTTGCCCGTTAGTCTGAGGGTGAAAGGTTGTGCTAAAGGTGAGCTTAGTAACCAACTCTTCATGCAACCTATCCAAAAATATAAATTATATTTTATGTCTCTATTAAAAATGTAGTTAAGGGGCACCCCATTCAACCTCACTATCTTATCGACATAGATTTTGGCTAGTTGTTTGGAGCTATAGTCTACTCGAACTGGGAAGAAGTGAGTTGATTTAATCAACCAATCCACTATCACCCAAGTAGAATCATATTTCTCCAAGGTAGGAAGACCCACCATGAAGTCCATAGCAATATTCTCCCATTTTCTTTTAGGCATAGGGATTCTCTAAAGTAATTCTGCGGGCCTTTGATGTTCATACTTCACCTGCTAATAGTTGAGACACTTAGACACATACTCCACTATGTCTCTCTTCATCTCAGGCCACTAATAAAGCTGTATCAAGTTACGATACATTTTGGTTGCACCTAGATAAAGAGTAACGTGAACCATAAGCTTCAGAAAGTACATCATGGATCAAATCTCCAACCCAAGAAACACATATCATTCCCTTAAACCACAACGCCCCACCCGCATCAAGAATGGAGTTCGTCACCTATGCACGGACCACCTTATTCCAAACCAGATTTAACTTCTTATCTTCAAACTGTTGGTCCTTAATCTGATCTAGAAATGTTAACTTCACCTCAAAACTAGCAAACACTTCACCCTTATCTGAAATACCAAACTGCATGCACTATGATCTAGATTTTGAAAATATTTAGCCAAAGTTTTTCTGGATACTCTGTAGAAGGACAACTACCCATACTTATAACCTTCTGGCTCAATACGTCTACCACCATATTTGATTTTCCTAGATGATACTAAATAGTCACATCTTAATCAATAGCAATTCCATCTATCTCCACTTATTTAGATCATAATCCCTTTGAGTAAACACATGTTGCAGGCTACTGTATATGAAGAACTCAAACTTGACACCATAAAAATAGTGCCCCAAAACCTTTAGTGCAAACACTACTGCCGCTAGCTCCAAATCATGGGGTGGGTAGTTTTTTTATGAGGCTTAAATTTCCTTGAGACATAGGCAATAACATGCTTATCCTACATTAATACAACACCTAATCCCTAAAGTGAATCATCACAAAATACTATAAAATCCTTACATTCAACCGACAAAGAAAGAATAAGCTCGTGGTCAACAACATATTGAGCCTTTGAAAGCTCTCCTCAAAATTATCCGACCAAAGAAAAGTTACTTCTTTCTAAGTTAACCTTGTCAAGTGTATTGCTATAGAGTCAAAGTTCTTGACAAACCTACTGTAGTAGTTGGCAAAACCCACAAAACTTCTTACTTCTGTCACTGAGATAGGACTAACCCAACTCTCAATTGCCTTAATTTTCCAGGGATCCACCATTACAACCTTTTCTAAAATGACATTCCCCAAGAAATCAACCAAATACAACAAAACTCATATTTTGAAAATTTGGCATACAACTGTTTCTCTTTTAGAATCCCTAACACAATGTGAAGAAGACCTGCATGCTCCTCCTTACTCTTGGAGTAAACTAAGATGTCATTAATAAATACAATAACAAAAAAATCCATATATGACTTACAGATCCCATTCATCAAGCTCATAAAGGCTATCGTCACATTACTCAACCCAAAGGACATCACTAGAAACTGGTAATTGATATATCGGGTTCTAAATATTATATATGGTATATACCCAACCTAATTTTTAGTTGATGGTACCCTGACCGCAAGTCAATTTTGGAAAATACCGTCGCATCTTCTAATTGGTCAAACATATCATCTATGCGAGGCAAATGATATTTATTTCTGATGGCAACCTTACAATAACAAAATAAACATTCTCATGCTGCCATATTTATTCTTAACAAATAGGATTGGAGCACCCCCAATGTTAAGCACTTGGATGAATATTACCCTTGTCAAGTAGCTCTCGTAATTAAGTTGTGAGTTCCTGTAACTCTGATAGAACCATTTAATTGGGAGGAATAAAAACAGGGCGATTGACCGACTCCAGCTCAATGCAGAAATCAATATCTTTATCTAGAAACATACCCGATGAATCTGAATAAAACACTTCCTGAAATTTAAAAACCACCAAAACTAACTCTATCAAAGGATACCCCACACTCGTACCATAGAGGTGGGCCAAAAACACTGAATAACCCTTCTCTACTAACTTTATAGCCTTGACAAATGATATAATTTTACCGATTTGGCCTTATACACTTCTCCCACTCTAGTTCATTTATCCCAGCATAGATAGAGATACTGTCTTAGCATTACATTTTAGGACAACATGATAGAAAGATAACCAGGTCATACCCAAAATTACATCAAAGTTCAACATATCTAGAATAATCAAAACAACTAAAGTCTAGAAATCCTTAAACAATACATAACAATAATAATAAATATGGATTACTACCACAGACTTACCAACTGCGGTATGTACATAGACATGACAATTAAGTACCTCACAAACCAATTTCAAACCCATTGCAAACTTGACATATACATAAGAATAGGTAAACCTCATATCAAATAAAATAGAAGCCATTCGATCACAACTAAAATGCTACCTATGATAATTGCATCAGAAGCTTTGGCATGAATCTTTCTTGAGAAAGTATAACAATAAACACGGTCATCAATCTGAGATAACTCCCTACTTGACTTCACTCCTTCCCTTGCACCACCATATCTTCAACCACCTAATTAATTCCTTTATCCACCCTTTGGATAATCCCTGTTATTCTCTCCTCCTCTTCTACCTGCTATAACTATAGCCTGAGTTTGCTGTTGTATCTAACTATCCATATGCCTAAATGTAACTCTCTTTAAGAATTACAAATAACACTATAATAATAAAATTCTCTCTTAAGAAAGGGCCAACTAGTAGAATAGTAAGAATCCCCTTGGCTCTTAATAACTTGCGACTGAGAAGAGGCCTTAACTTGACCCACATTAGAAGCTCTCAATGTGAACTAAATAGGGTAGGCTACGTAGGCCTGCTGACTAAGCCACTGGAGTAAGATTCATTAAAATTTCCAACATTATGGGATTTCTTAGCTTACATATTCACCTGACCTGCTTTTGTGAACCCTTCTAACTTTTTCACATAGTTTTTCTGCAAAAGTTATATGAATAGATAAAACCCAAAGATCGTTATAATTCAAACGTTTGACGAAAATTCAACCCTTTTCTTTTCATTAGTCAATAACTGAGTAACATAGCGAGATAAGGAATGGAACTTAGCCTTATAATCTACAACTGACATGTCACCCTACACCAAAGCCATAGACTCATCCTTTTTACGATCATGGAGGGATCAAGGCATAAACTTTTCTAAGAACAAAGCACAAGACTATTAGAACAAAGCACAATGTTATTCTCAAGTAAATGAAGGTAAGGATGGTGAACGACATTTAAGTACACCCTTCACCATTTTTTGCATTCTTTTTCAATAGAAAGGTCACAAACTTAATTCCATGATTCTACATAGTGCCCATCTTATATGGTTGCTCGTAGCAATCAGTAATGAACTCAAAAGCATTCTCAAACTTGGTATCCTGGAATGATAGAGGTTTTATTTTTCAAAAACTTGATCAACAACTCATGTTCAATACCAGTCATCACATAACCCAAGATTAGATAAGGGAAAACATCAGCCCCTGAAGCCTTATCCATTTTAGGAGCCATAATGATAGTAGGATATGCACCTAGAGCCTGAATAACTAGTACAGTAAAAGTAGCTCTAGTTCCAACCAGTTTATTCTAAAAAGCTTACACTTGCTTAATTACCTTTGTAGACATAAGGCTCAGATTACACCGCTAGTTGGTACCACCACCTCCAACTCCATTACCTACTTCTCTATTATGCTTCTTTCCTACAAATTATCCTGAGGTGGGGAAGGTGATATTTATGTTTCATGAGCCTAGCCAACAGCTACTTGAGCTCCACCCATGGCGAGTGTTGCTCTTCCCCTTACTCTGCTACTCTTTCAACATCCCCTTTCCCTTATGACTGGCTCTACAGCTAGAGCTACTGGTGTGGGGAATACTACTCAAGTTCTATTCGACCTAGTAGTCACCATCTACAGAAGAAAACATAAAAAAGATTAGATACCAAATTAGATCACTAGATACCAATTGAGATAAGTTATAACATGAAAGAAGCAAGAATGGAAATTTTACTTAAGTCTTATAGCCTCTCAAAGAAAAGTACAGACGTCTCATATCACTTTGTAAAAATCTACTGGATCTATTTTGGTACAACGAGATCGATGAACCTGGGATCTAATACTAACTTTTTCATATCACAAATGGACGTGAGTGGCACCCACCTCCTCCTTCAGTGGGAGAACCAATTACCCTGTAAGCATAAATCAATACTTAAATAAATAAAGACAACTATCAATTAATAATTCAAAAAGAGATTCAATTTTTAGAACAAACTTGAAGAAATATGGAACATTATTAATACTCCTCCCTAGGATCTAAAAGTTAATGTAGCAAAACTACAAAAAAATCAAGAAGGGTATGCAAATCCAAAAACAAAAAGGAAATGCATGAATCCAGGACAAAGGACTATATCATCAAAGAGGGATCCATGGTATCCCAAAGGGTGTTGATCACCCTTGAATCTGTATCACACACTAGAATCACAAGTGAGGTCTTGCAGGAACCGCTGGAATATGCATTACACTCAAAAAATATAAGAGTAGGCGTATTATCAGTACATAAGAAAACAATGATGTATTGTAGGGTTATTTGGCAAACCCAAGATAAGAAATATGAACACTTAACTATAATACAGTACTACAAGTTAATACATGATCACCTCTACTACACCTTAGTGCAACAAATAACACTTAGAGCACTTTCAGTCACCTTAGTAACAAGTTAAAAGAGATCAACACATATGCCAGTCAAGTCAAGTGAAGCAAGTCTATTATAAAAGTACAACAATAATATATATAATTTCCCGATTTACTGATGGAGCTATCAAACTAATCTCTACCTTGTACATACATGCCAAGGGTCTTACAATCACCTACTAGTCATGACTGCAGGGGACAAATCCTGTCCATGGACTAAATCCCGAACTAAAGTTCGTGTCAACCTTATTCCACCAAAATTTTGTGAGAATTTCTAATTACTAAAACATTCCACAATAAAAAATGGTATGTATATATAACAAATCACATAACACAATGATAATAACTAATACTTATAATATTCACAAGATTTACACATAAGTTCAGTGAAATATGATCACACCTAACAACATGCATCAACAAGAAATACTAGGAAATAGTTAACATGCATATATAACACAAGTTGGATTAAATTATTTACCATAACTTACCTCAATTCAAGCTTGCTCAACTTGACTAAGCAAGTGTCTTGTCTTTGCATGCAATTTTCCCTTGATTTTGGTCTAGAGACAAATATAAAATACATAATCAGTGCAATGACCTAACACATTAGGGATTATAACCTATTTTCAACTCCTAAAGTCAAGTTCATGATTATTCCCTCCCCGTTCTAGGACTTTTCTACCATAATTCTCCAAACCATCAATTTCAAGAATAATTTAAGAGTCGTTTTGTAGGATGTATTAGAAAAAAGAATGCATGCATTAGCTCTGTGTATTACTGACACCTTGTTTAGTACACTTTTTAACCTATGTATAACTAATGCAAACATTTTATACACTCTTGTTTATTATGCTATGGATAACTAATATATGGAAAATCCTTGATATTACCAACACAATAGACTTTCATGCATGCATTAGCATAATAGCCCCTCAAAAACTTTTTCACATCATTTTCATTATATTTATTAAGGGTTTTTTTGTAAATAACTTTTTATTTAAAGATATGCAACGTAAGTTATTTTTAACACACCAAACCAAACCAAACTAAACCAAACACTACATAAGAAATAATATAAGCATAACTAATACTTGCATTACTAATGCAAGCATTACTAATATATATCATATTTTTCACTATTCTTATACACCCTACAAAACGACCTCTTAGTGAATAACAATATGCAAGAGTAATTTAATGATTAATAATCAAAACCCAACAATTTGATACCTGAATTACTCTCTTACACCAAAAATTCAACTAAAACCAACACTTTAACATATGGTTGCTATAGTGGGAATTATTCTTTTTTTGACATGAACATCACTATAGAGATATGGACATCGTTATAGCGATAAAGCTTACCTGTACCACATGAAGTAGTAAAGGACGGTCGTTGTCAATATCTCAACTTTTGTTGAGGTCGAATCCACAAGGAGTGAAAAGTAGAATTCTAGTCTTATGTGTTTTAACACGTACTAAGAAATCACCCAGAGTGCAAATAGAATAAAAAACTTGATTAAAAAAAGGAGAGGAGGGGTTTGGTTTTGGGAGAGTGTGTGTCAATAGTAACTCAATTGTGGAAACTACACAACAATTGTAATTTAACTTCAATATAAAGACAATCTTGGGATTATGTCTACCTAAGGGAAAATTAGGTATGGGTAAGTGTAGATTTAGTGTATGCTACTTGTCAAAAATATGGAAGGCTAGGTCTAAGGACCTTGAGGCAAGCTTGTCAACAAAACCCAAAGAATTTCACCTATTGAACCTTTCAGATACCTAACAATGTGTTAATTGTATTCACCTGGTACCTCAATAAAGTATGCTTATTTCTAAGAAGATACCAAAGATATAGTCAATTTCATACTAACTCTTATGTTTAAGACAGTGAGAATTAGTAAACTAAATCCATTAATTATCTACTATTGCCTTGGTTCCCACATCCTTCTTTCAAGGATGATGTGGGCTCAAAATTTTACCCAAAACCCCTCTTTCAAGGATGGTTTGAGCTTTCAAGAGTTTAGGGTTTTCACCTACTAATCCATTTTGAGTATTTGGAGCTTTCACCCAAAAATTCCAACCAATTTAGTCAAGCAATAGTAGAACCCACTATCAACTAACTAACATATACACAAATACATCACAACTCATAACTAATTGCACCTTAGTTCAACATAATACTAAGACTAAAAGATTTAGCGACTCATGAAGAAAACAAAATAACATATACCAAAAGGATCCTTCAAGGCATCCATTCTTCACAATACCAAAATCCAAATCTCCAAATCAAATTTATAATTCTTGCCCAATTTAGGGTTTCAATTTCAAATCCACAGTGTTGCTAGTCTCTAGAATGCCTAAAATGGGAAAGAGTCTTAAGTTTTAAGGGATTTGAGGTTGGTTGCTAAAAATTATAAAACTTTCCCTGGGTCTAATCTCGAGTTGCCACGATCGCGCACTCAATTTGCTGCGATCGCGGCTACTATGATCATAGGTAGATCAACGCGATCGCAGTTGCTGGCCTTCTTGAATAGCTGCGAACGTAGCCTGAGGGCCGAGATCGCAGTAATTGAGGCTTGTATTTTCTCCAGGTCTTCAAGCTACACTTCCTTTCTTTTTTTTTTATCCCTTTTAGCTTAAGTCCACATCTTTCCATCTCATAACCTATATGCCTGCAAAATATGGATACTAGTGTATTTAATAATATATATGCCTTATTTATACCTTTAAATTATGGAAATGTGCATGAATGTCAGCTGCAAATGAGTGGTAAATTCACCGCTCATCAACACACTCAACTTAAAGATTTGCTTATAATTGAGCAACACTACCTCTTACCATGAGACTATGCACATTTATGCCCATATTTAATGACCCAAATGATCATTATGACTTTAAGCTTAGTTAATACCACAATTTATCTCTTCAAACATGGGCAAAACTATTTTCACAACACCCCTCAACAAAAAATATGATTTTTCAAGAATGCAAGATACTTTAAAGAACAACTATGCAACAATCACTAATAATCTAAAATTGCCTCATCTTTGACCTCAACTACATTATACTCCTTTTTGCCTCATTTTTTGGGAGATGACAAAATCACCCACCTCGACTTATTTATATGCCTCCTCACAAGAAAGAAAATTTCACACACCAAGTCATCAATTATGCAACAAGGAATTTAAGTGTAAAAATACACTCTCTCTCAAGAACTCTCGATGCTAAAAAGTACCATGCCATGGGATTGCCCCTATTTTCAATCTCCGCTACAATGAAAATACTTGGTTGAAAATCACGAAGGGCTTTTTGAGTTTGTAATGTAGGTTTGGGGTAGGGTAGGATATCTTTTAGAAACAACATGACTAAACCCTTATTGAACCTACATGACACTATTCCATCCAACTTTCGATCATGGGCCACTTCTTTTGTTTTTACTCTTTACACGTGTGCCTACTTTTTATTTCCTCGGTTCATCCATTTTCTTTTCATTTCTTTTTCTTGAACCCTTTGTGATTCTCTTTCCCTTTTGGATCCTTTTCTTTTTTTATTTATTTGTTCTCAATACTTAAGCTCATAGGCACTTACTTAAAACTTCATGGCCCAAAGTTACCCCTTTTGATCATCACACCTCCAACTTAGGCTTTTAGCCTCAAATTATAATTTTGTGTTCAAGGAGGGTAGGGTTCAAAAGAGGAATAAAGATTAAAAGGCTCACAACTTGCAATGTGTTTTCTAAATAAAGGTATAAAGGCTTAAAATGGGTGACTAGGGATAACATCTATGCAAGGGAAGACTTTTAAGGCTAAAGCGAGCTTGCCTAAGATCATCTTCCCAACCAAGTACAATCAAGATTAGCCTTAAAAAACTAATGGGGCAAGTTATAGATGGTATAAGTACACATAATATTTGGACACACGGCATATAAATTACCAAGGAGGTTCAATTGCCCTTTCTGCTAGAGACAAAGATGGAGTATCTCCCAATTTTCACAAGTCAAAATTTTAGAGTCACAAAAATAGAAAAAGTTTTGTTACAAGGTTGCTCAAGTCCATGCCCTTGATTTTTGAAAATTTTTGGATGGAGGGGGGAGTGTTTACTTTGCATTTGTACCACACATATTTTGATAATTATGGCACCAACCTGAGCTTTGATCTCACATTGTGGTTTTCGTATGGTCCAACCAACTATATGGCTATGATATTCGCTATAAGTATAAATGTGATCCCTAAATCCAAAATGCTATGAGTACTCAAAATTCCATTGCATTTGTGAATTTGATGCCATGGGTACTTAGACTTCCCCTGCATCCACGACTCCAAATCCAATTACGATGCTTTTCCCTTAAGAATATCGTCACTCAATCTATCATAAGGAAAATCTCATCTGATATTTCCATAAACAAAATAAAGAAAAAGTTGAAATCTAAGTACAAAATAACTAATTCGTGCAAATATAGGCACCATCAGAGTGCCCAAATAGTACAACCCAAATAAAAATAAAAATCATCAAAACGAACAGAAAATATTCAGAAATATAGGCCCAAACAAATGAATATGCAGACAGGCACCCCCAACTAAAAAGGTAGCAGTATCCTCACTGCATAAATAATCAAGCACAAAGAGAGATAAGGGTGTTCCTTGAAACTGCATCAAGAGCTATTGTCACTTTTAGACTCTGTATCATCATCAGCCACCTCAGGATCGGACCACTAGGATGGGGCCTCATCATCAATTGCTACTCGAGATAAAGGAAGTCAAATACGGGGTTTTAGGACCTTCTAAAGGCCCTTCGCCCCCTTACACATCTTGTTGAAGAACCTATCTTTTCTCTTCTCCCTTATGACTATTTTTTCATGTGCAACTCAGAGATCACGATGTGACACTGCTAAGGATGAGTAGGATTTCTCAATCCTAGTAATAGTAGCTCCTTATTTCTTCTAGTCCCCCTGATATTTTACATAATCAACCTATGACACATATGAATATCGAGTGGTGGAGGGCTCTCCTAATCCCTGGGGTAAACTTGACATGGACTCCCTGATGGCCATAATATCAACTCCAATATCCTTAAGAAACTCGGTGGTGGATTTCTTATAAGACTCAATCTCCTCACATGTTCCCTAAGTTGATCTTTCTTTTCTTGCTTTTGCCTGGTGCATCTTCTCCTTAAATTCTTAATGAATAGAAGGGGGTACTAGGGCATACCCAAATGTTTCCAGAGTATTCTTCAACCCCAGCTCTCCTACAAATCTTAGTAATTAAAGAGGGGAATAAGAGATGCTTCTTGAAGAATTTCATATCAAAAACCATGAGCTAACCAACATCCAAAAAAATGTAGTCCAGAATACACGTAGCCATCCGAGCTTGGAAAATATGGGACTGATGTCATGTGGGTGAAAGACAAGACTCGGCTACATATTATGTTCAACCATATCCAAGCCTCAGAAGTCATTCATGTGGATGTTACTCTTGGTTTCTGCCCATGAGACTTCCTTTCCAGGACACAATCTTTTCGCCAACCAGCTTTCCAACTCATATTTTTTTCTTCGAATTCACCCATGTTTGTATTTAGGATCCCGTAGATATCATTAATTTGCTTTGATCCTAAGTTCACTATTTTCTTCTAGATATTGATAGTCATGTTGGATGGATTCAATAAAGACACTATGATAAGGTTGGCGTAGAATTCATGGATCCATTATTCATTTGCCTTGCCCAGATTTGGGGTAAAACACCGCCACCTTATAGGCTTAATCCTGTCATGAAATGCTGAAAGCTTTCTCAGCATATTATCCAAACACATTTCTTTCTCCGGGAGCATCTTTGTCCGTAAAATATCACCATAATAGTAATTGTGGTACTCAAATGAAATGAATCGAATATGGTTGTATTTGTCCATAAGATTATCCTAAAAAATAACAGACAACACAACACATTGGTCATTGACATTTTCATGCACAAACTATGCTATATTATCCACTAAAACTCATTGAATGGATTCTTGGTGGTGTTTGGACAAAAATTTGAAGGGTAGGATTATTTTGTAGGGAAAAAAATCATACTCAGTTATCGCAATCGTGGGCCTTGGAGCCGCAATCGCGCTGCGCGATTGCAGTCTCGATGACTGCATTTGCAATATTTGAGACCCATTTCAAACCCATTTCCCATATTCAAAACTTTTAAATTCTAAGACCCAAGCATGTTCCACATCAGGAATTCACATTAAGACCGCTGAATAAGACTATTAGGTACTCGATTATGCCCTTAAAATGTATGACCCATTAGTAAACACTCAGTCGGAAAATATCTCAAGCACTTGGTGTGCACTCTTTATTTGTCTCAATTTTACACACACTTTTGGGTACTCAAGACTTCCCCACTTATGTGCACACCATTTTCTAGCAGCGAAACACCACTCAAGCACAATTAATGAACATTTAAGCATGAAAATCATAATTTCAGGCCTTCTCTACAACATGCATCTTGTGGCCTATTTACAATAATCAAATCATAGATTCACCTACCAGATAAGTGATGCAAGAGGAATGCAAGAATGCTATTGGAGTGCTCACAAACTTGGACATAGTAGGTCCAATTAAAGAGACAAATTAAAAAGGGAGTTTAAGGGAAATAGGGGGTAGATGGTCATATAGCTAAGGAAGCCATGATCGCGATCAGGGGTCAGTGATTACTGATATACGGGTGATCGTGATTGAGGCCTAGCATCCATGATCATGGTAACTAAGGGTATTTTTATACCCCTATTTTCCTTTGTTTAGCTTATTTCATATTTGGATAGATTTTCCCCAGTTCAGTTCACAGTGCAAAAATTCTACACTTTCCCTCTTTTTAAGATCTTCCAATGCAATCTATAGTGCCACAAATGCATGAGTTATTCAATTTTCAAAGGTAAAATCTACACTACAAAAATAAATATAAAGGATATGAACCACTTTCATGGCATTTATGGGTTGCCTCCCACATAGAGCCTTAGTTTACATCATGGAACGTCGTATTTCTTTATCATCAGGTAGGGTTATCAAGATCCCCCTCATTCACCTTCTCATTTTCAACATCAATCACCGATATCACTTGAAGTTCCACGAGTTGTTTCTTTATTTTGCATACCCGAAAGGAGACCTAATCTTCATGCACACTAAACCTCATCTCACCCAACTCAAAGTCAACAATGTCTCTTTGGGTGGCTAAGAAAGGTCGACCAAAAATGATGGGTACCTCTTGATCTGTTTCACAATCTAGAACCACGAAGTCCGCCGAAAGATTAACTTGTCTACTTTGACTAAAACATCATAAAAAATCTCGACTGGTCTCTTGATAAATCGATCCACCACTAAAAATCTCATAGATGTTGGAGTTGGAGTATCCAATCCAAGCTATTTATAGATGGCAAAAGGCATGAGGTTTATACTTGCACCGAGATCGCATAGATCTTTCACAAACGTATGTGTTCTAATGGTGCAAGGGATAGTAAAAGCTTCAGGGTCTTTCTTCTTTTCTGTAATTTGGCTATTCATGATATCACTACAACCATGGGTGACTTCAATTGTGTCACCTTCAATGATCTTCTTCTATGACATTAACTTCTTCATAAGCTTAGCATATTCTGAGATTCCTTGGATTGCTTCAAGCAATGGGATATTAATAGAGAGGTTGCTAAGCTTGGCCATGTATTTATTGAGTTTATCACCCTCCTCTTTTCTTTGAAGCCTTTGAGGAAATGAGGGAGGGCTTGTAATGTAGGCATCACATCACTTTATGGTTTCTTATTTTCCAACACCTTTTCATCAACTTTTAACAATTCATTTTCATCATCTTCTTCTTAAGATTTTGGTGGCGCTTTTTTTGTCTTAACCTTAGGCATCATTCACCCAAACCTTATTTCAAGTGATCACCAAGGTTCTTCCCACTCCTAGTGACTATTGCTAAAACTTGAGCTTCATTCTTTGGGTTCACAATAGTGTCACTAGGAAGACCACCCTTTGTCCTAGGATTTGATTGGGTGAAAATTTGCCTGATTTGAGTCTCTAATTGATTAATAGAGGGACACCACAGTTTGATTAAGTTGCAAAAAATCACTTTTTATTTCACAAACCATTTTTTTCGTTCCTTCCACTCTCATCAAAATCCTTCTAAAAACATCTTTGGTTTTGTACTTATAGGGGTCAATGGAACTAGGATCCTTGTTCTTTGATCGATTACGGGGAGTCACATAGCGCTCATAGTCATGCTCTCTATCTCTCCAATTCCTATCACAAACAGGATCCATCTAACCTTGATTCCCACCTTTTATTTAATATGCGGGGCGGGAACCCCCCGAGTAATTTATCAAGTACCGAATATCCTCATCTATATTTTTAGCCTCCTCATCATCTTCATCGAGTTTTGATTCCATGACACTTACCACTTTTGCGGGTGCACCCATCACATGTTTTGTCAAAAGATCTAGTTGCGTCATCATCTTAGCCATATTCTCCTCTCTTTCTTCATCTCATTTCCTTTGTTCCTTGTCAACCAAGGATATAGTGGAAAAACTTATAGGAACCTCGGCACCTCGGGTATGCCATCCCTAATTTTGCTTGGTAACCTTCTCAAGAAAATGCATTGTGTATGATAATGCAAATTCACAAGAGAGCCCCCCGCCGCATTGTCCACCATGGTTTTTTGAGTTGATCAAGAGCACAGTAGAAGATTTGAAGAAGCATCTTCTCCGGTACCTCATTGTTTGGACGTTGCATTAGGTTTTTATTGAATCTTTCCCACAATTCATACAGAGGCTATCTATTCAATTGCCTAAAGTTTATGATCTCATCCCTCAATTAGAGCATTTTGGATGGTGGGAAATATCATTCAAGGAAGGCTATGGTGAGTTCATCCCATGAAGTGATATACCAGGCCGAAAGAGATCAAAGCCATAATATCGCCTCTTCCATTAGAGAAAACGGAAAGAGACAAATATGGATGGACTCTTGGGTTATATGTGCAATATCAAAAGGTGCACACACCTCTATAAAATTCTTTAAATGAAGGTTGGGTTCCTCATAAGATTGCCCCCTGAAAATTCCCTTCATTTGCAATATTTACAACATAACGCTTTTGACATGAAAGACACCGTTCCCATGAGTAGGTGGGATATAGACGTCACTTGAATAACCAACGTCATTGAGTTTCCCCTTATCATCAAGAGGGCCGTTGAAAGGCCTGACTTTACTAGCATTGTCACCCATGGCTCCGTTTATGATATGAAGATCACCTAGAAGGAAACAAAAACAACAACAAAAATAAATATACACCACTAGGGGTATTCCCTAAGTTAGAATCAGTACCTCACAAGTGAAAACTAAATTTCACTCCCCGACAACGGCACCATTTTGATAACACTGACCCATACCAGATGAAGTAGTATAGGACGATCATTGTCAATATCTCAACTCTTGTTGAGGTCGAATCAACAATGAGTGAAAAGTACAATTCTAGTCCTATGGGTATTAACACTTACGAAGTGCAAATAGAGTAAAAAACATGATTAAAAAAAAGGGGGTTTTGGTTTTGGGAGAGCGTGTGTCAATAGTAACTCAATTTTGTAAACTACACAACAATTGTAATTTAACTTCGATATAAAGAGAATCTTGGGATTATGTCTACCTAAGGGAAAATTAGGTAAGGGTAAGTGTAGATTTAGTACACATTTTAGTTATTAATAATATGGTAGGCTAGGTCTAAGGTCCTTGAGCCTAGCTTGTTAACAAAACGTCAAGAATTTCACCTATTGAACCTTTTGGATACCTAACAAGTATGTTATTTATATTCACCTAGTACCTCTATTGGTTATCCCTATTTCTAGGAAGATACCCAAGATGCAGTCAAATTCATACTCACTCTTATGTCTAAGATAGTGAGAATTAGTAAACTAAATCCATTAATTGTCTACTATTGCCTTGGTTCCCACATCCTTCTTTCAAGGATGATATGGGTTCCAAAAGTTCACCGAAACTCCTCTTTCAAGGATGGTTTAATCTTTCAAAGGTTTCGGGTTTTCACCCACAAACCCATTTTGAGTATTTGGAGCTTTCACCCAAAAATTCCAACCAATTTAGTCGAGCAATAGTAGAACCCATTATTAATTAACTAGCATATACACAAAATACATCACAACCCACAAAAAATTGCACCTTAGTTCAACATAATCCCAAGACCAAAAGATTTAGCTACTCATGAAGAAAACAAAGAAATATGTACCAAAAAGATTGTTCAAGGCATCTATTCTTCACAAATACCAAAATCCAAATCTCCAAATCAAATTTACAATTCTTGCCCAATTTAGGGTTTCAATTTCAAATTCAAAGTGTTTCTAGTCTCCAGAATGCCCAAAATGGGAAAGGGTTTTAAGATATTAAGAGATTTAGGATAGGTTACTGAAAATTACAAAACTACCCCTGGGCCTAATCCCATATTGCTGTGATCACACTCAATTTACTGCGATCGCGGCTACCGCGACCGCTGGTAGATCAATGTGATCGCAGTTTCTGACCTTCTTGACTGGCCGTGATCACAGTAACTGAGGCCTGTTTTTGCTCCAGGTCTTCTAGATGGACTTCCTTTCTCTTCTTTTGATCCTTTTTAGCTCAAGTCCACATCTTTCCATCTCATAACCTGTATGCCTATAAAATGTGGATATTAGTGCATTTAATCATACATATGTCTTATTTATACCTTTAAAAATCATGGCAATGTTTACGAATGCCGAGTGCAAATGAGTGGTAAATTCACCGCTCATCATATAGCACTATGGAAGAGGGGATTTTCTCTAGAATTCTCTTTTTTTGCAACACACCTTAAATCTAAGACGTCACAAACAAGCTCCTTCACATCAAGGTCTATTTCAAGAGTTCTACTTTCTCGATTCAATTCTAAAAAGTCCTATGGGCTCCTTATCATCTTAGCTAACTAAAAATTAGGATAAACACCACCACATTTATCGAATCCATTACTGAATTGCTTTAGATCATACCTCACTTAGATTTTATCCAAGACAGCTTAGCCTGAAAATTATAAATTCAAATTAGGGAGACACTTAGCCCAAAATTTCAAACAAGAGACTTGTATGTAATGACTAGAAGGGGCGTTATCCCTCTATACGTGAATAGTTTCACTATAGAGGGGCAATGGTAGTAGCCCGCCTTCTGCTATAGTAGGGTAGGCAAACTAGAAACTAAGGATTTTCTCCAGTTTTTCCATTTTTACAATACTTGCTTAGATTTTGACATCCAGGACTAATCCCTTTAAGTCAAATTTGATATTGGGAGTTCTACTAACCCGAATTCACTTCCAAAAGATTTTATAAACTTGTTATCATCTTAGCTATCATAAAATAACCCCAAATCACCTAACATTTAAACAATTCATTCTCGTATTACCCTAGATCATACCACACTTGAATTTCATCCAAGATTGTTCTGACCTAAAATTTCTAACTCCTAATTCAATAAAAATCTTAACCCAAAATTTGGCATGCTAGACTTAACCGTAATGATGAAAAAAGAATTGTTACATCGTGACACATGTGTAACACACCTGTTATGAAATTAGTCCTTTAAAAATTCAAATATTATAAGATTTAACAAAATTATTAAACTATTAACTCATAAAGAACCAACTAAGTTAAACGAAGTGATGGAAAATTGGACCTTGTATAACCACCTTTTTTAATTTTCCAAAACATCACTATTTTGGGATCGAAATGCATTCATTTATTGAAAAAGTGTTATATTTTGAAAAATGAGAAAACAGACGATGATAGTTTCAAGAATAAGAATAGTCTCTTCAGTATCTTACAACTGAGTACAATATTGAGGATCTAGATATGCATCTTATCCATAATGTATGTATAATGAATTCTATTATATTTGTGGCAAAATACATAGATAGACCTTTGAATTTTTTGTATTGATACCTCAATTAAGTCATGTTCCTATTGAGTCCTTTTAATCAATCTTTGGTATTTCTTCTATATATTTCATATTTTCACTTTATATTCTTCTTAAATGGTTTATTAATCAATGAGTTTCGTCGATGATAATAATAGGTGTCCAAACATTTTTAAGAAAAATTTTGATCGTGACACACATGCGGAGATTCTAATCCATTACAAAATCTAAGACTGATCAAGGTTGAGTAATGTTCTAAAAGAACAACCTGAGTTACACGAATATATGGTAGATAAAATTTTGTAAAATTTTTGTAATGACCTTTTCCGTCGTTAGAGCACCAAAATTTTGGTGAAGATTTTTTCTGAATTAAGAATTAGAAATTTTAGGCTAGTCTAGTCTTAAGCAAAATCCTAGCATAGTATAGTCTAGGGTAATTTAGAAATGGATTAGTTAACTGATTTACGGTGATTTTATAATAGCTAATATGATAAGGAGTTTGTAGGAACTTCCAAAAGTAATTTTGGGTTAGTAGAACACCTGATATTGAATTGACACAGAGGGGTTAATCAGGGATGTCGAAGTATGATTTTGTGTTGTAAAAAAGGCAAAACTAAGAAAAATCTCAAGTTTCTGCCTTGCCTACCCCGCTATGGCGGGTGACAGGCCGCTACCTCTGTACCACTATAGCAAAAATATTTTTTCTATAGCGGGAGTCAACTTTGATCAATCTCGTTATAATGGGCAGATCCCGCGATAGTGATATCATATAGCGGGATAGGACCACTATAGAGAGATATGCGTTAATTAATCCCGAAAATACTTTAAAAATATTATTTTTAGTTCACATTCATCTAAGGGCTAGGAGAGACAGTTTTAGGTGATTTCAACTCAATTTTCACCAGTTTCCTTCGTTAAGGTAAGTTAATCTATTTCATTAACTAATTTTTCAATTATTAATCTTTAGAATCACTTGTTTTTTGAATTTTGAGAAGGATTTTACTTGACCAAGGTGAATTTTCTAGTGCAATTAGGCGAATTAGATAGAGACCCCTTGAATTTTGGTGAAAAGTTGTTAATACCTGAGGGTCAATTTCCATTAGTTAGTTCTATCATACTCAATTCATCTCTATTATTGGAGATTCAAGGCTAAAAATTTTATTTTTATTGAATTCCAGATCCTCAAATAGCAATTTCATATTTAGAATAATAAATTCATGCTACGATTCGTCAGTTAACTATATAAAAGTAATTCTAGGTGATATTACCTCAATCCAGTGGATTTACCCAAAATCTCATAAACGTAAGGTACTAATATCCAAGAATTTCACCATTAAAGATCATTCAAATGATTCTATGATGCTATTAGATTAAAAGATGAAGAAGAGATGAAAGAACTTGCCTCAATGAAGAATTTCAACCCTAGAACTTAGAAAATTGTTTGCTTAGGAATTTGGAACAAAGTTTTTGAGTTAAAAACCAAAATATCATCTAATATAAGGTTAAGTAATGACTATTCATCATTGCAGTGACCTATTCATCGCTAGAACAATGGCCAATTTTCACCATAAAATATTTTCAGTAAAACAGTCACAACTTATTACTCCAAAATTTGATTAATGAATGATTAGAGGCATTGAAACGAAGACTCATAGATCTTTAATTTGGTGGGTATTTGAACCTTTAATTATTTTTATTCTACAAAAAGTGTTTGTTTTAAATTTTCCCTAATTTAAACTTAGATAAAAACTATTAGTAAAAAGGCTTTCAACTTAACTTTGTGCTAGGGGTATTGTAGGACCTTAGTTCATGTCTAATGCACTTTTTATTATAACACGAGACTACTTTCTAGTTGTAATACGATGCATAGAGTCACAAGTAACCATAAGCTAATTCATGGCCTGACATGACACTAAGAACCCCAGAAATAACTGATAAAAATATTTATGCAAAATTTGAAATGAATAATGGAATAAGTATTCAAAGAAAATCAATTATAAGATTTTGGTTTAAGACCACAAGATGAACATCAAACTATAAGTCTGAAAGCCTTTACTAAGACAAGTTTTTAGGACAAGGCCCCATCTAACTCTAACTTTCTGAAAATTAAAGAACAAAAAAAAAATGAAATGCCAATACTATTCCTTGAATGATGAGGACTCACCAAAATGCTACTGCTGATGTGGTGGGAGATCGTACTATACATAATTTGGATGCCGAGCATCAGAACTTATATTATGAGATAATTAACACAAAAGAAAGTATGTAGTCAGTACTTTAAATGTACTAAGTATGTGAGATAGGAAATAAATAATATAAGCTAGACATGATGCATGTAAAATGATAAACTAATGCAAAACCAAGTAGTGAAAATGTGTTGTATAATAATCTGAAAAACTGAATACAAGGTCATGCAAAAATCTAAATCCAAACCATAGACTGTAAACTGTGGATTGTAGGAGATACTAATAACCAACATTCCCTAATCTAAGCTAATCAGGATTTGACCTGTAACCCCAGCTGGAAGGATTTTTAGTACCTTACCAAAGGTATGAACACCAACTGACGTGGATTCACTAAACTGATATCTAAAGGGACTATGGTATCAAACTTGGTCTGATGGGTGATCCTTTAGAACCTATGGTGGTGCCATAGTTTTTGAACTTTGGGACATCCACTAAAGGTCTCAGCCTAATTGACAAATAAATCTTTATTCCTACGTCCACTTGGTGCTAAGTACTACTCCCTAGTAAATGACACTGATAGCTATAATGCTTTATGATAATAATAATCAAAAGACTGAAAATAAATGCATTATCTGAAAGCATTCAAAACATGTAAACTGGAGGATATATTCTCAAAAAACATATGAATGAAATCCTAGGTCATCGGGTGTTCATAACTCATCATCTCTAAATAATACAGCTATCATACCAGTTTCATGGTGAAATCAGTTAATTTAATAACTTAAGTCCAAACTTATGAATTTAAAAATGTAATTAGGGTTTATAGTTATAGAGATGTAATAATACTGAAATTCATGATAAGATAAGAATTACAACTCAATGACACCAAGGGACTGGAATATCAAGAACTTTGACAACATCCATAAATCCTAAATTGTGAAGAAGGAATTGAACTAAAGAATTGAGCTAACTTTAGGACTCAATGGATGAAAGGATACCCATTGATGAAATCTCATATTCTTGGAGATAATAACCTCAAAGAATTTTTCATAATTGATAGCTTGAAGAAGATGAATCGTAGCTCTGCCTTGGGGAAAGAAATCACCTCTTTTCTCTCTTGGAAACTAAATGTCGAATGTTTTTCTGAGTAATGAGTGCTTAGGATAATATTAACCCCAATAATCATCCTTGAAATATCCTGAATGACGTATTTTTTTACGTTAAATGAGTGGAAAAAGACCGATATGTCTCTTTAAAATTCATAACTGGGAACTGCTGAAAGGGACGTATAAGGCCTTCACATAATTGTAGGACCAACCTATGATCGTGGGTTGCACTCATGGTTGGGAGTTGGGTTAGAGCTCTCTAAACTTGATTAGACGAGCCTTGGTACGATCGTGGATCTACCTATGGTCGTACCTTGGTTCTTCACACTACCAGAAATTTGTAAATTTTTGACGGAAATTTTCTGACTGAAAAAAACCAATCGCTAATTTTTGACTACTTCAGTCAAAAATTTAATTTTTTATTTTAAGTTTTATGAAATATTCCTCCGAACTATTTGCAACAACAACAGTCCACAAATTTGGCAGTAAACTTTGAGAAATATATAAAAATTTGACTATTGTAGTCGGGTAAGACATATAAACATTTGTCAATAGTATTTTGACCAAATATTTTTACTATTTCGGTTGAAATATTTTAAGAAGATTAATTATTAATAAAATTATAATCTTGTAGTCGAAAATGTTATAAGTAATTAATTAAATATATTAATAAATATATATCCGACCATTGTAGTCGGAGAAATAAATATTTAATAAATATATTACTAAATATATAATCAGTCTCATATACAAAAAATAAATAATTAAATAAATATATTATTAAATATATATCCGACAACTGTAATCGAATAACTAATAATTAAATAATACATTATTAAATATGTATTCGACTATTGTAGTCGGAAAAATAAATAATTAAATAAATATATTTCTAAATAAATAATCAGTCCCTTATACAGAAAATAATTAATCAATTAAATATATATATCTGAAAACTGTAGTCAAAAAACTAATAATTAAATAATATATTATTAAATATGTATCCGGATACTGTAGTTGGAAAAATAAATAATTAAATAAATATATTACTAAATATATAATCAATCCCTTATACAGAAAATAAATACTTAATTAAATATATTATTAAATATATATTAGACAACCATAGTCGAATAAATAAAAATTAAATAAATATATTGTTAAATATGTTTTAAACTACTGTAGTTGAAAAAATAAATAATTAAATAAATATATTACTAAATATATTAATGTCTGCTTTTTTTGTTTCTCTGATGTTCCGGCTTTTGATGAAATATTTTACATCTTTTGGAAAGGATAATTGTATGTTTTCAAGCAACTGATGTTGTATTTAATACTGCATTTTAGTGTTTTCAGGTTAAGGAGTTAACTGAAGGAGAAACTTGAAAAAATAGCAGAAAAATGCCACTGACGGTCAAACTGGTGAACCGTCAGCCATGCGACGGCCCGCCAGGATGGTCATCAGAGTAAAACAAAAGGGAGAAAATAAGTGATCTCTGCGATGGTCCAAGTGGCGGACTATCAATCATTCGACGAACCGCCAACTTAGCCTTCAGGATAAAACAGAACATGACATTTTGGAGGATCAAGCGACGGCCCATGTGACGGACTGCAAAGACAGCGATGACCCGCCAACATGACCGTCAACTCTTAACAGAAAATGTCATTTTGGGATCATCAGTGATGGTCCACGCGATGGACCGTCAAGCTTCTGAAGAACCGCCTGAGTAACTATCAACTTGGACGCGGCTGTTCTGAGTTTGAATTTTAAATCCTCTGTACCGAGGAATATATAAATACTCAGTTTAGATTTTATTTAGGTATCTTTTATCATTTTTTCATCTTTAAAAATTATTGTAACGTAGTATTCTCTGAGATTCAAGATAGAATTATGGATCTAACCATTTTTATTCTCATTTCTACTGAAGATTCAAGAACAATTCTGGTGATTTTTGTAAGTAATTTCTAAATTTATTTTTGAAAAACATAATGACTTCCTCGTCTTCTTCTTCTTCTTCTTCTTTTTCTTCTATTGAGATGTGTGGCTAAGCTCCCATAACTAGGGTTATAGGAGCCTTGATGCGAATAGCTAATTGAGGTTGTGAAAACACTTGATTTACATGATTAATTGAAGTTGTATAAACCATTCTTCACATTAAAGACCCTTCTTGGTTGCAAACGTGAAGGGTGAGCCTAAGAACATCACTTGTTCGAATAGAAAAGTGCTTGTTGGGAAAAGAAGAGGTTTACATGGAATCTAAGGGCTTTAACCTTTGGGTTAAGGCTTGATGCCTTAACAGGATCAACCCTATGTGAGAGAATAGTTGGTGAAATTAACGCATCCTTTAAGTTTGAGAGAATTGAAGGATAGTCTGCCTATTTAGGTTGAGAGACAAATTGGTAGATTATAGAAATAAACAACTCTTGCAACTGAAATATTAATTGGAAATTCAAGATAATTCACAACCCTAACTGCTTAAACATCTCGGTAACCATAACTGTAGTTTGTCTACTCTCCTTGAATTATTATTTGCAATAAGAATCACTAGCTAGAACACTTTCTGTTACAAATAGCGAGATACAATTTATAAATCAAAACCCCCCTTTAATTTGGAACGTTTGATCAATAGTCTAGTAACAACTACAATACTTAGTGAATAAAGTATTTCCTGTGGGATTCGACCCCAACCTAGTTGGGTAATATATTTGACAGCGACCGCTCACTCTCTCGTAAGAGAGGTGTAATTTGAGCGTATTATTCTCATACTTATATTCTTTTTCGAAATTGCTTTGGACTATTTTTTTCTTGGGTTGAAGGTCTGCCTACACTCTATTCTCCCCAAGCCTCACTTAGTGGGACTACACAAACAATTTCAGTTGAAAGGAGACAATAATAACAAAAAAATATAGAATCATAAACTTCATGCAAATGGGTGGTTTCTAATGCAATCAACCAAACGACCCTAGTGTTAGCGTTATTAAATATATATTTGACCACTGTTATTGAAAAAATAATAATTAAATAAATATATTACTGAATATATAATCAGAACCTTATACAGAAAATAAATAATTAATTAAATATATTATTAAGTATATATATCCGACTACAATAGCCGAAAACACTAATAATTAAATAAATATATGACTAAATATATAATCATACCATCATACAAAAAATTAATAATCATTTAAATACATTATTAAATACATTTTCGACTAATATAGTCAAAAATGTAAAATAATTAAATAAATATATATAATCAGAACCTTATACAGAAAATAAATAATTATTTAAATATATTATTAAATATTCTTCCAACGGATGTAGTCGGAAAGTTTAATAATTATGTTCTCACATTCATTACAGAAGCCCTTGTCTCTCTTTGGTACTATTCTCTCACTAAAAAAATACTGTGGGGCTGACGTTGAAAATTGGAACCCTTCTTACAGTGGTGACGCTATTCTCGTTAGTACGGCGGTGGTGTCAGTGACTTGGTGGTGACGACGCTGAGTTGATGATGATTTGGTGGTGGAATTCCCAATTTTCCCTAAATTTGGCAACAATAAGATTGTTTACTTGTTACCTAAATCTGTTTGAGACTTCTAAGATACATTTGTCTGCTCCTCGCATTTTGTTTAAATTTTTGGTGGGTGGATTTATTTCTGTATAAATTTTTGGAGTTTAAATTGCTTTGTAGTGTTGGACTACCTATATTTGGTAGAAACCCTGGCCATACCTAGGTACAAAATGATGCTATTAATATGACATAAGAATGAGTTCTTTTACCTTTGGATAAGATGAGGAAAGCAAAAAAGAAGTTAAAAATAAAGTGTAAAGGAGAAGGAAGAGGACAATGGAGTGGGGTTGATGTCGGTCTTTCTCTTGCTGCTGCTGTTACAGCTGATAGTGATTAGGAAATAGCAGATTAAAGAAACGACTAAAAAATGAGAATCAAGTAGATATTAGATCCACCTCTATTAACTAAAAATGATATGTACACTTTTCCAAACTTGTGAGTGTTGTTCTTCTACTCTTATGCAAAAAAATTCTATTTTTGTTCAATTGAAGGTAAAAAATGATTGTGGATTGGTGTTAATTGATGCTACTATTCATAACATCAAGGGGTAATTTGGAATAATAAGTTGTTTACTGATTGTTCTGGTGATGATGGAAGTTGTTCGTATGTTTTGTGGTATGTCTGACAAATGTGGTTTTAGATGCACAAACCAATATCTGTATGCCTCTTGGTTTCAAGTGGCGACACACATGTACTGCCCTTTTGTTATGTGAATAATTCTAGACGTATTGACAAGCGTTAATATTTAATTAGTACAAGAAAATAAACCAGTTTGAGTTGCCAAGTTCAATGATATATTATTTCTAGAAACTAGCATGTAAAAACTAAATATTGTTTAAAATCTTCTTACACAGAGATAAAATATTTGAAAAGATATTTATACATCGATAAGTTCATGTGGGTGTGAGGATTTAAGCTCAAGCCTATGTTCTATTATAAAAGAAATGGTTACGCTAAATGTTAAATCGACGAGCGAGTAAATTACAACACTTAAGGTTATACCAGGTTGGCTAGGGCTTCAGACTGAAATTCTTATTGAACAATGAAAAATATTAAACCAGGTTGGTTATTTGTTTTGTTTCGGAGCTTAATGACTTATCTTGCCAGCTCATTAGAAAATGATATGCAAGGAGGTCCAGTGATTACTGACATAAAGAACTTGATGGAGAAGTATTTTAAAAGCTAGAATGTTATTTGCCTGAACGTTTTACAAATGTATATATCATCAGTGCTGCATGGTTTATCAATTTTTAGGAGAGCTTCCAATGCTACGATCTAATCTTTTCTTGAATATTTGTGCTTGCGAATCATAATATTTTAGTTCCTAATTTTCAATTCGATTGATACTCACTTATCAATAAACAAAATTAGTAGATTGATGTTCACTTTGTATACTAATGACACACTTTTATTTGTATCAGGAATTCTTAAATGGGTGAAAAGATCCAACTTTTCTTGAGGTCTTTGAAGAGACACATAAGAAAAAAAAGGATAGTACAAGAGAAGATTGGGTCGAAATGTGTACCAAGGATATATAAGATAATAACTTTCACATACATTATTTTATTATTACTCAACTTAGCTTGTTTACATACTGAGAGATAGTTTTTCTTTCAAGAAGGATTTCAAAAAATCATAGAATATTGGCGTCAAACCCAACCTACTTCAGAGGATGGTACCATGGTCCAACCATCACCTGCAGATATGACTAATATGTGGACAACTATGGTAGGTGGTCCAAATAGAACTACGGGTGTGGGGTTCTCCAATCCACAGGTAATCTTTCGTTGTGTCACACTTCCTCTTCTACTTTGCAAACAATGGAACAAATGGAAGCGATGTGAAAGCAAATTGCAGAGTTGACGCAACAGTGTGCATCTAATGATGCTAAGTTTGTCAAGTTTGCTAAGTTTGAGGAGTTGGTCAAGAAGCAGATGCCTCAAGTATTTGATGATAAGGAAGAGAGTGAACCTGATGAAGATTAGATTGTAGTTCTTGTTCTTATTTTTTATTGTGACTTTTAAAGTTCTCCTGGGATGTTTAAACTATTTGACTCGATGTTTGTTTTGGATTGTGCTATTATTAAGACTTAAAATTCTCTTGGGATGTTTAAACTATTTGACTTGAAGTTTGTTTTGGATGTTTCAAAGTGATTGAATTTTTTAATATTTGTTGTGTTTGATCCTACTGTAAAAAATACATTAGGTATGTTATTTGTAATATGAGGGCAGTATAAACTAATGAAAGAGCAGGATTGCTGTCAAAACAAAATAAATTTTGAACTACAATAGTCGGAAAAGCAAATACTTTTTAGAAAAAAATTAAGATTTCCATGACACCTATCAGAAAAAAATAAATAATTTAATAGACTGACCACAGTAGTCAGAATAATTAGTTTATTAAAAAATATTTTATTAGTTTCCGACCACAATAATCGAAAAGATTTTATTATTAAATATTTATTTATTAAAATTCTGACGATAGTAGTCGAAATAATTATAATTGTTAAATAATTATTTATTAACATTCTGACTACAGTAGTAAGAATAGTTATAATTATTAAATAATTATTTATTAAAATTTTGAGTATGGTAGTCAGAATAAGGATAATTATTAAATAATTATTTATTAAAATTTCGACTACTGTAGTCAAAATATTTATAATTATCAAATAATTATTAATTAATTTTTCTACTACAATAGTCGGAATACTAATAATTATTAAATAATTATTTTTAATTAGTTTATTAATCTTTTGACCACTACAGTCGGAAATATTTTTTCGACAAGCTATATTCAGACTATCATGAAACAGTCGGAAGGTTGTCGGAAATGCACTATTTTAAACTACATTCCGAATGCAACAGCTGTCGAAAATTTATGATTTTTTCATAATGTCAAGTTTGAAGGTTTAATCAAGATCAATTGTGGGACTCACTATCATGCCTAAGATCGTGGTTTCAAAGAACGATCATGATTTTCTCTCCTGTTTGGAAGGTATACTTGTCAACTTTCAGATGTTGGGGTTGTCTCGATCAGTTGAGACCATTGTACGATAGGATAATGTAACCACAATCATGGTTTAGCTTGGGATATCTCATTGTAGGATAGCGCTTTACTAAAAAGGCCATAAAATTTTACTTTGTTATTGGATTAAGGAAAAGCTGGATGTATTGGAAAGATAATTAAAATATCTATTCTTTGGTGGATCTAGAGCTTAAAGATCTTTCAGAATCTAGAGGTTATTCTTGTATAAAGATGATTATTTCTTGATGAATCGATTGGTAAGAGAGGTTTTGACTTGGTTATAGGATAGGAGGTTCTTATGGCCTTGGTACATGGACAAATTCCTTCTAATACTGTTAATACTTAATGTTTAATCCTACATGTACTTGAAGCATGGTTCTAGGTTTGCCTTGAATTTTTTGGGGTGTTATAATTTCATACTAAATAATTGATCCTATAACGAATGATGAATGGGGTCTTATGCATTCACCTTTGATATTTTCAGTAATGACAGAACAAATCATTACACTACTAAATATGGATCCTACCTCTACGCTACTAAAGAGTATATCAAAGAAGGCATTGCATCTCATTACCTCCAGATCCTATTCTCACTATATGACTCAATAGACAACTGAGATATACAAAAACATAATGAAAAGGGGAAAACCCCATCGATAAAGGTACAACAACCCTGCACTAGTAGAGATTTAGTCGTTAAAGAGATGTTGCAAGTGCATACGTCACTTTCCATGCCAACCTTTAAAAGGGTGAACCTTGTCCCATAAGACCAAGCATGCAAGAGTGAAAAAATATCATGATCGTGCCTCCATCAATGCATACAAGCCACTGCAAGAGCGATTAAGCCTAGCTGTGCGACCGAGGTAACAGTGGTGTGGTTTCACCAGTACTAGAAACCAATATCAATAACAATCAATAATCCAAACTCGGAAACAACCCTCAAAACACACTCAAAATTCCATGAAAACAAACACAAAATGCTACCCGATTGAAAATGACATTACAGACTTAATGGAATTAAAACATCAAATAGAGGTCGTTATCAATAAATGTTCACTAAAGTCAACTATGTTCCTTGAATTTCCAACTTGTTAACAAACTACTCAAAACCCATCTGAACCATTCAAAATCCAAATCAAGTCTTACTAGCCCAAAAATGACATTAAGAGCTGATAGAACTAACAAAATTCTTGTACGACCTTGAGATCTCCAATTATTGATCAAAGTCAATCACACCAACTCCTAAAATTTCTAAAATGAGAAGGTCATGAATTAATCAACGAACCACCTCGAAAACCATACCACTCATGCTCGTAAATTATAAATACCATTAAGAAACTTTGGGAGGGGTAAAATGTCAAATTATGCTAAAAATTTAAGAAAATCAAAATAAGAGTTATTACATCACCCTTGTGGTCCTAATGATGATCTTTTTTTAGTAAAATAAGCATTTTAAGTCTAAGGCATCAGGGTGATGAATGAATAGAGGAGAGGTTGAGTTTTTTACATTTAGGTCAGGTCTGGAGTGATAAAAAATAGTCAATATAACTTTTTAAAGTCATGTGATATTTTTAAAATTAAAAATTTACCCAGTACATCTAGAACCTTAGTTGATCGGTAGAATAACTGACTAACAAGAAGTTGAGTGCTTAGCAGCTTTGGCTAATGCGCAAGTTAATTACCAAAATACTAATAATCCAGGATGGGTGCCTAATGTTGATGATGAGGACTTGCGAGACGATGATTTATTAGACCCTGCTAACCAAAGGCGTGCAGAGAATGTTGCTGCAATACTGAATCATAGTGTAAACAAAAATTATCCTTTTAGAGAAAGACAAGATCGGCAGCCTGTCCAACCAGAGATGTTATTACTACACCATTGTTACCCAAAGGTAAGTTTAATTGCACGAGTACCATGATTCAACTACTTTACCTGAAGGAGCTGTTTGGTGGACTTCCGGGTGATAATCTAAATGTGCATTTAGTGAATTTTATCCCTATTTGCAAGTCTTTTGACAACCCAGGAGTAGGGCAGAATGCCATCCGTTTGTGCCTATTCTTATTGTCTCTATTTGGGGAGGCAACACTGTGGCTTAATGGGTTGACTCCTGATTCTATAACAAACTGGAGGCAGTTGAAAGGAGCTTTCCTAGAAAGGTTTTTTTGCCATCTAAGAAGTTAAGTTGAGGGATGAGATCAGTAATTTCAGATAGCTCCCAACTGAGGCTCTTCATGAGACTCGGGAGAGATTTAAGAAGAAGTTGATGCAGTGTCCCAACCATAAAATGACTTATGTATATTTGATGGAGACACTATATAGAGCCTTGAATTCTATTACCAAACCAGTGGTTGATAATGCTACAGAAGGAGTATTTATGGATATCACCTTTCTAGAAGCTTCTAAAATTATTGCCAGGATAATCAAATAGAGTATAGCTTGGTATACCAGGCATTCTGAGGTAGCAAGCTCTACTGTGTCTAGTGAAATAATTGCAGAACAATGTAGGAGAGAGAAACAAGTGACCAATAAATGGCTCACATGAAAACCCCGATAGATATGCTTACTAAACATTTATTATCTGGGAAGACTGAGAAAGTGAAAGCTGTTAGGGTACAAAGTAGAGATGATTCAGATTCTGGGAAGGAGGCCAACTATCTAAATAATTAGAGGGGTTTCCAAGGCAATAGCTAAGAAAATCAAGGTCGAAACTATTATGACAAAGCAGGCTACAAGGATAAGGATCAAGGAAGTTAGAAGAACAAGAGTAACAGGAGTGGATTGTATGTACCTCCTGGAAATCGAGATAATGTAGCTACCAGTTTGGGCAAGATGTCCATGGAGGATATGATGGAGAAACTATTAAAGGGAGTTGAGGCAATTAATGCAGGGGTAATGATAATGAAGAGTGATTTATCTTCCATGAGTCAATTAGTGAATTCACATTCAACTTCTATCAAGCAATTGGAGTAGTAGATGAGCCAACTCTCGACAGCACCTAACCAGAGGAAGAGCGGTACCTTGCTGAGTGACACAGTGCAAAATCCTCAAAATGATGTCTCTTGCATGGCAGTTACCACCTGGAGTGGCAAAGTATTACTGGGCCCTTCTGTGGGCAAAGCTATAATTAAAGATATAAATGAAGAGGATGTTGAAAATGAAGAAAGTTGTCCAGTGGAGTCTGAGAAGCTGGATGGTAGTGACATATACTCTAACCATCAACAGGGTGATGAGTTAGAGAAAGAAAAAGAAAAAGAGAAGGAAGCAGCGGTTACCACTCTCCCAAAACCACCACCTCTTTTCCTCATATATTAAAGAAGAAGGCTGATGATACAAAGTTTAGCAAATTCATGGCGATGCTGAAGTAGCTGATGGTGAATGTGCCTTTAGTGAAGGCATTATACCAGATGCCCGGGTACACTAAGTTTGTGAAAGACCTAATGAAGAAGAAGAGAATAGTTAGGTAGGAACCAGTGGATAATCTTCACCACTGTGGTGCTATTTCAACAAGGTCTTTAGTGCAAAAAAAATGGACCCAAGAGCATTCACTATTCCTTGTACTATCGGATCTCTTGATTTTGATAAGTCTTTGTGTGATTTGGGAGCGAGTATTAACCTGATTCCACTAGCTGTTTATAAAAAGTTGGGTTTGGGGGATCCTACACCCATAAATATGTGACTAGTGATGGCGGACTGGTCAGTAAAACAACCAATGAAGATATTATATGATATGCTAGTAAAGGTGGCCAACTTTATATTTCCTGCAAATTTTATTATGTTGGACTGCGAGGTGGATTTTGAGGCACCCATAATATTGGGTAGACCTTTTCTCGCAACTGAGAGTGTCCTTATTGATTTGAGGGCTAATGAGTTATAGTTCAGGCTTAATGATGAGGCGGATCACTTCGATGTGTGCCAATCTATGAAGCAACCCAAGGAGATAAGTGTATTTTCCATTGTTGATATTTATTATGAAGATGAGCAAGAGGTTCCAATTAAGGAGAAATTTACTATGGAAACACTGGCTATAGTCTTGATGAACTTTGACAGTGAAGTTATCGAGGAGTATGAAGAGACAATGTGTGCTTTGATGGGAATGGGATCTTATTCATATACTCCGAAGAAGCTGGACCTAGATATAGAAAATCGACCAACACCTTCGGCTAAGCCATCTATCGAAGAGCCACCGGTGTTGAAGTTGAAAGAGTTGCCAGAAAATTTGTAATACGTGTTTCTAGGCAGTGGAAACACTTTGCCTCTGATTATTGTTGCTGATTTGGGTGAGCACCAGGTTGAGTCACTTTTCTTTGTACTTAGATCATACAAAAGGGCCATGGGATGGACTATTGTCGACATTATTGGTATTTCTCCTAGTATTTGTACTCACAAGATTCATCTTGAGAAATATTACACACCAATCATTGAGCATCAACGTCGTCTTAATCTACCAATGCAAAAGGTGGTTAAGAAAGAGATTATTAAATTGCTAGATGCAGAAGTTGTATACCCAATTTTCGATAGTAAGTGGGTAAGTCTGGTCCCATGTGTACCCAAGAAAGGGGGTATGACTATTGTGGCGAATGATAAAAATGAGTTGATTCCCCTCAGACCTATGACTGGGTGAAGAGTTTGATGAATTATTATAATCTCAACTCATGAACTTTGAAGGACCACTTCCTAATACCTTTCATGGATCAAATGCTTGATCAGTTGGCGGGAAGAGGTTGGTATTGTTTCTTTGATGGGTATTCGGGATATAATAGGATTTCTATTACACCAGAGGATCAGGAAAAAATGACATTCACTTACCCGTATGGTACCTTTGCTTTCAAGCAGATGCCCTTTGGCTTATGTGATGCACCGGCCACGTTCCAATGGTGCATGATGTCTATATTCTCCGACATGGTGGAGGACACCTTGGAGGTTTCCATGGATAATTTTTCTGTGGTGGGTGATTCTTTAAACTATGCTTGATAAATCTGAGTAGAATATTGCAACGGTGTGAAAAATATAATATTGTGCTTAATTGGAAAAAATGCCACTTCATGGTGAAGGAGGGCATTGTTCTTGGTCACAAAATTTTTGCTAGAATGATTGAAGTTGACAGAGCGAAAGTAGAGGTGATAGAGAAATTACCTCTTCCCATCTCTGTGAAGGGAGTGCATAGTTTTTATGGTCATGCTAGATTCTACCATCAATTTTTTAAGGACTTTTCTAAGATCGCCAATCCACTATGTAAATTATTGGATAAGGAAGCTAAGTTTGTATTTGATGAGGAGTTCAAGAAGGCATTCAAATTCCTTAAGGAGAAGCTTGTTGCTACCCCTATTATTGTGGCTCCAGACTGGTCTAAGCCTTTTAAAATTATGTGCCACGAAAGTGAAGTAGCACTGGGTGCTGTTCTTGGACAGATGAAAGAGAAATTATTCCACCTCATTTACTATGCGAGCAAGGCTTTAAATGGGGCACAGAATAATTACACTGTTATTGAGCAGAAACTTCTCGCAGTTGTCTATGCTTTTGAGAAGTTCCGTGCTTACCTGTTGGGAACTAAGGTGGTGGTTCATACAGACCACGCTACCTTGAGATATTTAATGTCAAAGAAGGATGCGAAACCAAGGTTAATCAGATGGGTGCTGCTTTTACAAGTGTTTGACTTCGAAGTCAAAGATCAAAAAGGATGCAAAAATCGAGTTACGGATTATCTGTCCAGACTTGAAGGTGATCAAGCAGTAGAAGTGGTTCAAAATTGATGATACATTTTTGGATGAGAAGATCTTGGATTCCGTGCTTGAAAGAGTGCCTTGGTACACCGACTTTGCAAATTATGTGGCAAGTGAAGTCATCCTGGAGAATCAGTCTTTTCACCAAAGGAAGAAGTTCTTACATGACGTTACACACTACTTTTGGGATGAGCCATACTTATTTTGGTAGTGTGCGAATAATATTATCAGATGGTATATTCTAGAGGTAGACATGTTGAATATCCTAGAAGCTTGTCATGCTTCTCCAGTTGGGGTCCACCATGTAGGTTATCGTACTGTGAGAAAAGTGCTACAGAGCGGTTATTACTAGCCAACCTTATTCAAGGATGCCTATGAGTTTGTGCGGAGATGTGACCAATGCCAAAGACAAAGGTCAATCTCAAAGAACTATGAGATGCCGATGACAAAAATAATGGAAGTTGAGTTGTTCGATATGAGGGGCATTGATTTCATGGGCCACTTTGTGAGCTCTTATGGGTTGAAATACATATTGGTCGACATTTATTATGTATCAAAATAGGTTGAAGCTATTGCTTTGGCCGATAATGAAGGAAAAAGAGTGGTTGCATTCCTTAAGAAAAATATCTTTCCTTGCTTTGGGGTACCACATACCATCATAAGTGACGATGGATCATACTTTTTCAACCGAGTGTTCCGAGTGCTTTGTTGAAATATGGTGTGAAACAAGATAAGGTTTCTACTCCATATCACCCACTGACTAGTGGACAAGTGCAAGTTTTTGAACTGGGAGATAAAAGCAATTTTGGCTAAAATGGTGAATGCGAGAAGAAAAGATTGGTATCATAACCTCGATGATGCCTTGTGGGCATATCGAACTGCTTTCAAGACACCTATTTGAATGTCACCATCCAGCTGGTCCACAGCAAAGCATGTCACCTTTTGGTCGAACTAAAGCACAAGGCTTTGTAGGCTCTTAAATAGCAAAACTTGAACTGGAAAGAAGTGACTGAGTTAAGTTATGTCAGTTAAATGACATGGATGAATTCCATCTCGGTGCTTATGAAAGATCCGATCTGTACAAAGAAAAAATGAAGAACTACCATGACTGAAGGATAGAGAAGGAAGACTTTCAATCTAGCGATTGGGTATTAATATTTAAGTCTCGACTTAGGCTCTTTCTGGGAAAATTAAAATCAAGATAGTCTAGACCGTTCAAAGTAAGTCAAGTTTTTCCATCAGGTGTGGTGGAACTTGAAGGTGAAGATAGAAGTCTGTTCAAGGTCAATGGGAAAAAATTCAAGACCTATGTTGGTCCAACCGATGATGTAAAACTTGTGTCCACTATGTATCTTGATGAGGTCTGAGTAGTCAAGGTGACCAAGTCGTTCCATGATAATAAATCAGGCGCTAGTGGGAGGCAACCCACAAAGTGTTGTTTTAACTATAGTCAAAGTTTATTTATTGTTTTTGTGCAATTTGATGTGTTTCTAAAAAGTGCAGGACTGAGAATGCAGAAAGAAAAGAGTCTCTATAGTTAATAAGGAGTGACGGAAAGACTGACGGATCGTCAAGGACTCAATGGACTGCCACTGGAATCATCACAGCCATGGTTGAAAAATGGACATTCTGGATAAGGCTTGATGATCGAGTTGGCGGAACATCGCTGTTTCAATGGACCGTCACTTCTTTCATCGTGCTGAAGCAAAAATTTAAAGTTTCTGGATTGAGTTGAGGCATAATTCGACTGACCATTGCATCACTGACAGATCATCGGATCAACCATCGTAGCTAGGCACGATTTGTATGTTTCTGGTTTTCCTCGACGGTCAACCTGGCAGACTGTAGGACCTTTGATAGACCATCAAGCCAACTGTCAACTTAAACCTAGTCAGACGGGTTGGGTTAATTTTAAGGATTATTTAATTGCCCGTATCTAACCCAAATGCTTTTAAACCAATAAGAAGAGGTGGTTATGTATGTTGCTACCTGTTCAAATCCTAAAACTATTTTACTTTCTCTGTATTCAAAGTATTTGAGGCTAGTTATTCCCTTTTTGGACTCTGCCTCTTCCTTTTCTCTCCTATTTAAGCAATACCATCCCTCTCATCCTCTCATCACAATAAAAGTTATCACTCACTGACAAAGGCTTTAAGTTTTCTTTACTTCTGAATTTGCAAGTGAGAAGAGTGAAGTACTGCACCATCAAGGTATGATCACAACCTTATTCATCTTTTTTGAATTGCTAAATATAAAGTGAGGAAGTGGTTGTTTGTGAAAGAAAAATTCCATCTTGCTTGTGCTTTGATTCTGATTGTAATCTTAAAGTTGAGCCCTGTTGTGCACTATTCTAGGTGAAGTCTAAGTAACCCATTTATTGAAAGCGAGAAAATTTGCACTTAAACACTAACTTCATGCCATTTGTTGTGTTAAAAAGTGAGAATGTACCCTAGGTGTTCGACAAAATGTCAACATGAAGTCTGAAACTAAAAAAAGATGTTGATGGTCACCTTGGCGGACCGTCAGACCTATGATGGACTGCCAGGTAACCCGTCGTAAGGATCCCAAAAATAATGTTCACTTGATAAGCCGCGATGAACAACCTGGCGGACCATCAATAACTTGACGAACCACCAGATCAACTATCACAAAACTCTGAGATGGATGGTACACTAGTTAACGCCTGATGGACCATCGCAGTCTTGACAGACCGTTAGACCTACCGCCAAGACACATTTTCACTATTTTAGATTGGTTTTGAACTGCAAACTAATTCCTTGTTCTTTTCTCAGGCAATATGGAATGAAAAATTCCCCTAACCAGAGGCGGTGGTAGAACACAAAAGGGAAGAGGCAAGCTGGCTAGGAGTGAGGAGGCATCTACCTTCAATACTCGACAATGAGATAGGGCAATCCCAATACTCTCCCATTCTGAAGAGAAGAGTGAGAGCAGCACTAGTAGTACCAGTTTGAGCCCAAATGAGGAAGGGGTCAACATATCTAACCCCAACCCCGTTGAGGCAAAGATTGACCCTATTGAGAAAAACACTGAGGAGGCAACTGTGGTTAAGAGAAAAGACCCACAAATGAAGGAGACACTTAGGTGGCAAATTGAGGTATCAAATGATAAGTTACTTGATGGATTGGAACCAACGGTGAGTAGGCCAATCAAGAGGACAATCTTCAAAGAGTACCAAATAGTGATGAATGGGCTGCATGAATATCCAAAATTAGAGAGGCGATTCAATGAATATGAGTTGGCCTGGATGATCAAGCCTCTCGGTTCATACCAACTAAATCTGGTAAGGGCATTTTTTGCCAACTATTTGGCACTGATAGAGAGAGATTGTCCTAAAGGCATAAGGATCTCTGACTTGCCAAATAGAGAATCAGTTCCGATGAGAGGAGTTAACCTTAATATATCAGCTTGAACAATCAAGATGATGTTGTTTGGGCCCGACTATGAGACACCAGCCCCAGTTCCTGATCTTGAGTATTGTCTAACTTCACCATCGACTCAAAGGCCATGGTTATCTGGGCTATTGACTGATGATGACAACCCCGCTTGGGCAACCAACCCGCGAGAGCTCATTGCTAAATCCTCCCTTAGTTTCTAGGTTAAACTTTGGTGGGCCATTATTTGATTGAGATTAATGCCAACAGGAGGTGATGACAATTTGGATAGTCATAGAGCTGTGCTGGTGGCTAGTTTGATTGCAGGGCTGAAGATTGATTTTGGCCAAATCATTGCTGATGAAATATTTATGAGGGCACACAAAGTGGCAAGAGAACTACCATTCCCGTGGTTAATCACAGAGTTATGCAGGCAGGCTAATGTGTCTTTGATTCAAAGAGTTGATAATGCAGTTTGGGCTACGCATAGGCAGGATATTTAAAAATCAAAAGACGACTCAAATTTTGAGATGTGAGTCAACAAACCTTTAGCCTACCAGACACATTCGGTGCCATCTCCTGATACTACTGAAATTCCCACAGGTATGCCATTACCTATCACTACTTATGTGCCACCTGATTATGTGCCACCTAGTACATCTACAGGATCAGAATCTATGCCACTAATGGGTGGGATAAATTATTTGGAGTACAGGTTGATGTAGGAAAATTTTGCCAAGTCAGTTAAGCTGCAGAAGAAGTTTAAGAAGAAGCTAGACACATGGGCTTTGCAGCCTTCTATTGATCAAATTATGGCTGAGGCAATCCATCTATTTCAAAACATTCAGATTAGGATGGACCATATGGAAGAGAGAATCAACAAAAGGATGGATGCGATGTCCCTTCTAGATCTTGCTAAGTTCATGGCAGAGTTTAAACAAGCATATGCAGACATAGAAGAGTTAAAGAGTAAGCATCCACAACATCCTGTCTTTGACCTTGCTTTGGTGATAAGCAATAAAGATGAAGGTATTGTTGACTTGATGGGTAAGCCATTGAAAGACAAAGGCAAGAAGGTAGATAAAAGTGCAGATAAAAGTACAGATAGAAAAGCTTTCAAAAGACAAAGGCGAGAAGAAATAACATCAGAAGAGAAAGAAGATTATGATACAAGAAAAGCTATAAAAAGATCGAGGAGAGATGAAAAAAAAAGAGGAAGAAGGAAAAAGATGAATTTGCAGGAGTTTGTACCAGTTCCGCCCCAGCAAAGGGGCCCAGTTTAGACCCAACTCGAGACGTGATACCTCTAATTCTGGAGGAAGAGATTGCGAGTACCCCTACCACTATAGGGGTCAACGTTGCTACAGGTGAGGCCACTGGAGCCTCACTATATTTCATTGATGCCTTATATGAATAATAGGCTTTACAAGTATTCCCCTCCTCTGTACTATCTTTATATGCATTAAGGACAACACATTTATTTTATGTGAGGGTGGGTGCACTAGACCACGGGGGTTTTTATTGCTTGTGTACTTTTTCTCCCGTGTGCTATCTAGTAGAACTGGTATGTCTAGGATTGCATTTTCTTTTCTTTGGTTATGATGTAAATATTTGTTTGTTAATGTTTATTTATCAAGTGTCTTTTATTTTAGCATCTTGTTGTATATATGGATGACAAATAAATTTGGCATAAGGCTATGATCATATTTGTATAACTATTTTCTCTTGTCATTTAGCATATGTTGAACAACCTTTGGTGATTCTGTAACTGGCATTAGGATGCAAAGTGTGCACGACTATGTGATGTAAATAATAATCCTAGAATTTAGTGGAATAAGTGTAACTAAGGAATAAGGGTAACTCATGTGCTTGTGTGTGGGAGTATTTGTTTTAGTTGTTGCATGGTTAAACACCTAGAACTTTCTTGGTCTATTGATGTTGTTTTGTGAGTGATTTAATAAGATATGATAGCAGGACACCTTTTACCTTCAGTCCGCTTAGCCTAAATAACTGACCCACCAAAAAGATATTTCTATTTTTGAATCCTTTTTGAGCTTATGTTAGTTTTTCTTCATTCCCAATAACTCTATATTAACTCTCTTTAACTTGTTGACACCGAACTTTGGCCCTGATATAACATTGGACATTATGCACCTTAACTTAGGCAAAACACCTAAGTTAAGGGTGGCTACTGTCAAGATTTTAGCAGTTTAACAAAAAGGTGGTTTAGAGATAAAATAAAGCAATCGACCCTGATATATCTAAGATATTATGTACCTTACCTGACTGCATCAGTATAAGTTGAGGGTCACTGATGCTGCTAAAAAAGGGTGTTATGGCAAAGTGTGAATGAATGATAGAATTGTAAGTGAGTTGGTAAAGTAGTAGCCTTGGTTAGTAGAATTCAAGGGCAAAGAGAGTTAAGTCTGAATGTTGAGTGACTTTTCACAAAATTTTTCGTCACCTAGTCCCAAAGCCTTATTACAAGCCTGAAAAAAACCTGTTTGATCTTTGCGAGTCAACCATAAGGGAGCATTAGATGATAAGGGCAAACCTATGGGTGTGTATGTTATATTTGTAACTTCTTTGATGAGTGTGAGAGTTTTGATTTTTGTCCACAAAATACAATGAGTGGTGGATTTCATTGACTATGAGGGCAACTTGAGTTACACCTACTTTTGCTGATCTCTGTGGGATATTATATCTATGTTTGTGTGTGTGCTAAACTATAAACAATGCCGGCTATAGATCCTGATGTGTTGATCCCATATGAGTGAGATGATAAGTGAATGGTTGTGTAAAATCTAGTTCACTAGTTGATTGTCTGTCATTGTATTATTCATGTATACATTTTGGTGCTGAGTTGCTTGAGGACAAGAAATTGTCTTAAGTTGAGGGTGTTGACGTTTTGTCTTTTGATAGAATATTTTACATTTTTTTAAGGGATAATTATATATTTTCAAGAAACTAATATTGTATTTAATACTGGATTTTAATGTTTTCAGGTTAAGGAGTTAGCTGAAGGAGAAACTTGGAAAAATAGCAGAAAAAGGCCACTGATGGTCAAACTGGTGGACCGTCAACCATGCGATGGACCGCCAGGGTGGTCTTTAGAGTAAAACAGAAGGGATCAAACGAGTGATCTCTGCGATGGTCCAAGTGGCGGACTATCAATCATTCGACGAACTGTTAACTTGCCGTCAGGACGAAATAAAACATAACATTTTGGAGGATCAAGTGACGGCCCATGCGACGGACCGCCAGGTTAGCGAAGACCCGCCAATATGACCTTCAACTATTAACAGAACATGACATTTTGGGATCATCAATGATGGTCCACGCGACGGACCGTTAGGCTTCTGATGGGCCGCTAGAGTAACCATCAACTTGGTCACGACTTTTCTGAGTTTGAATTTTAAATCCTCTGTACCTGGGAACATATAAATACCCAGTTTAGGTTTTATTTAGGTATTTTTTTAATCATTTTTCCATCTTTAAAAATTATTGTAACATAGTATTCTCTGAGATTCAAGATAGAATTATGGATGTAACCATTTTTATTCTCATTTCTACTGAAGATTCAAGAACAATTCTGGTGATTTTTGTTAGTAATTTCTGAACTTATTTATGAAAAACGTAATGACTTCTTCTTTTTCTTCTTCTTCTTCTTCTTCTTCTTCTTCTATTGAGATGTGGGGCTAAGCTCCCATAACTAGGGTTAAAAGAGCCTTGATGTGAATAGATGATTGGGGTTGTGAAAACACTTGATTTTCATGGTTAATTGAAGTTGTATAAACCCTTCTTCACATTAAAGACACTTCTTGGTTGCAAACTTGAAGGGTAAGCCCAAGAGCATCACTTGTTTGAATGAAAAAGTGCTTATTGGGAAAAAAAGAGGTTTACATGGAATCTAAGGCCTTTAACCTTTGAGTTAAGGGTTGATGCCTTAACAAGATCAACCCTACGTGAGAGAATAGTTGGTGAAATTAATGCATCCTTTTAGTTTATGAGAATTGAAGGATAGTCTGCCCATTTAGGTTAAGAGACAAATTAGTAGAATATAGAATTCAACAACTCTTCCAATTGAAATTATTAATAGGAAATTCAAGATAATTCACAACCCTAGCTACTTGAACATCTCGGTAACCATAACTCTAGTTTGTCTACTCTCATTGAATTATTATTTGCAATAAGAATCACTGGCTGGAACACTTTCTGTTACAAATAGCGAGATACAATTTATAAATCAAAACCCCCCTTTAATTTGGAAGCTTTGATCAATAGTCTAGTAACAAACACAATACTTAGTGAGCACAGTATTCCCTGTAGGATTCGACCCCAACCTAGTTGGGTAATATATTTGACAACGACCGCTTACTCTCTCGTAAGAGAGGTGTAATTTGGGTGTATCATTCTCGTACTTATGTTCTTTTTCAAAATTGCTTTAGACTGTTTTTTTCTTGAGTTGAAGGTCTGCCTACACTTTGTGATCCTTAAGCCTCACTCAGTGGGACTACACAAACAATTTCAGTTGAAAGGCGACAATACTAATAGAACAAAACAGAATCATAAATTTCATGCAAATAGGTGGTTTCTAATGCAATCTACCAAACGACCCTAGTGTTTGCATTATTAAATATATATCTACCACTGTAATTGAAAAAATAATAATTAAATAAATATATTACTGAATATATAATCATAACCTTATACAGAAAATAAATAATTAATTAAATATATTGTTAAGTATATATATCAGACTACAGTAGTCGAAAACACTAATAATTAAATAAGTATATGACTAAATATATAATCATACCCTCGTACAAAAAATTAATAATTAATTAAATATATTATTAAATACATTTTTGACTATTGTAGTTGAAAATGTAAAATAATTAAATAAATATATATAATCAGATCCTTATACAGAAAATAAATAATTATATAAATATATTATTAAATATTTATCCTACTCATGTAGTCAGAAAGTTTAATAATTATGTTCTCACATTCATTAGAGAAACCCTTCTCTCTCTTTGGTACTATTCTCTAACAAAAAAAATACGGTGGTGGTGATGTTGAAAATTGGCACCCTTCTCACGGTGGTGACGCTATTCTCGTTAGTATGATGGTAGAGACGACGACTTGGTGGTGACGACGGTGAGTTGGTGACAATTTGGCTGTGGAATTCTCAATTTTCCCTAAGTTTGGTGATGGTAAGATTGTTTACTTTTTACCTCGATCTGTTTGAGAATTGTAAGATATGTTTGTCTGATCCTCGATTTTTGTCTAAATTTTAAGAGGGTGGATTTATTTCTATATAAATTTAGGAGTTCAAATTTCTTTGTAGTGCTAGACTACTTGCATATGCTATAATCCCCGGCCATGCCTCGGTACAAAATGATGCTATTAATATGACATAAGAATGAGTTTTTCACCTTTGAATAAGATGAGGAAAGCAAAAAAAAAGTTGAAAATAAAGTGTAAAGGAGAAGGAAGAGGACAATGGAGTGGGGTTGATGTAGTGATTTCTCATGCTGCTTTTTTTTGCAGCTGATAGTGATTTGGATAAAACAGATTAAAGAAAAGACTAAAAAAATGAGAATTTAGTAGATATTAGATCCACCTATATCAACTAAAAAATGATGTGTGCACTTTTCCAAACTTGTGAGTGTTGTTCTGCTACGATTATGCAGAAGTTTTCTATTTTTGTTCAATTGGTGTTAATTAATGCTACTATTCGTAACATCAAGGGGTAATTTAAAATAATAAGTTTTTTTATTGATTGTTCAGGTCATGATGGAAGTTGCCCATATGTTTTGGGGTATGTCTGATAAATGTGGTTTTAGATGCACAAACCTACACCTGTATGCCTCTTGGTTTCATGTGGCGACACATATGTACTGCCCTTTTGTTTTGTGAATAATGTTAGACGTATTGACGTTATCATGCTAGCTAGTTAAACTCAAGTATTATGATAATTGAGCTCGAGTTCTGTGAAATGTTAAGTGAGCGTTAATATTTAATTAGTACAAGAAAATAAACCAGCTTGAGTTGCCAAGTTCAATGATATATTATTTCTAGAAACTAGCATGTAAAAACTAAATATGGTTTAAAATCCTCTTACACAGAGATAAAATATTTGAAAAGATATTTATACATCGATATATTCATGTGGATGTGAGGATACAAGCTCAAAGCTCTGCTCTATTATAAAAGAAATGGGTTGCACTAATTGTTTAATCGATGAGCGAGTCAATTACAACACTTAAGGTTAAACCAGGTTGGCTAGGATTGCAGACTAAAATTCTTATTGAACAATGAAAAAGATTAAACTAGGTTTGTTATTTCTTTTGTTTCGGAGTTTAATGATATGCTAGGAGGTCCAGTGATTACCGACATAAAGAACTTGATGGAGAAGTATTTTAAAAGCTAGAATGTTATTTGCCTGAATGTTTTACAAATGTCTATATCATCAGTGTTGCATGGTTTATCAATTTTTAGGAGAACTTCCAATGCTACGATCTAATCTTTTATTGAATATTTGTGCTTTCGATTCATAATATTTTAGTTCCTAATTTTCAATTAGATTGATATTCACTTACCAATAAAAAAAATTAGTAGATTGATGTTCACTTTGTATACTGATGACACACTTTTATTTGTATCGGGAATTCTTAAATGGGGGAAAAAAACCAACTTTTCTTGAGGTCTTTGAAGAGATTCATAAGAAGAAAAAGGATGGTACAAGAGAATATTTGGTCGAAACGCGTGTCAAGGATGCATATGTAAGATAATAACTTTCACATACATTATTTTATTATTACTCAACTCAGCTTGTTTACATACTAAGAAATAATTTTTCTTTCAAGAAGGATTTCAAAAAATAATAGAAGATTGGCGTCAAACCCAACCTACTTCAGAGGATGGTACAATGGTCCAACCATCACCTGTAGATATGACTAACATGTGGAAAACTGTGTTAGGTGGTCCAAAGAAAGGTAGAACTTATGAGTGTGGGGTTCTCCAATCCTCAGGTAGTCCTTCGTTGTTTCCCAATTCCTCTTCTACTTTGCAAGCAATGAAAGAAATAAAAGTGATGAAAAAGTAAATTGTAGAGTTAACACAACAGTGTGTATCTAATGATGCTAAGTTTGTGAAGTTTGCTAAGTTTGAGGAGTTGGTCAAGAAGCACATGCCTCAAGTATCTGATGATGAGGAAGAGAGTGAACCTGATGATGATTAGATTGTAGTTCTTGTTCTTGTTTTTGGTTGTGACTTTTAAAGTTCTCCTTGGAGTTTAAACTATTTGACTCAATGTTTGTTTTGGATTATGCCGTTATTAAAACTTAAAATTCTCTTGGGATGTTTAACCTATTTGACTCGAGTTTGTGTTGGATGTTTCAAAGTGGTTGGATTTTTAAATTTTTGTTGTGTTTGATCCTACTGTGAAAAATACATTAGGTATGTTGTTTGTAATATGATGGCAGTATAACTAATGAAAGAGCAGAGTTGCTGGCAAAACAAAATAAATTTTTGACTACAATAGTCAAAAAAGTAAATACTTTTAAAAAAAATTAAGATTTCCACGACACCTATCGGAAAAAAATTAAATAATTTAATACATTGACCACATTAGTCGGAATAATTATTTTATTAAATAAATATTTTATTAGTTTCCGACCATAATAATCGAAAAGATTTTATTATTAAATATTTATTAATTAAAATTCTGACTACAGTAGTCGAAATAATTATAATTATTAAATAATTATTTATTAACATTCTGACTACAGTAGTAAGAATAGTTATAATTATTAAATAATTATTTATTAAATAAGTATAATTATTAAATAATTATTTATTAAAATTCTGACTACAGTAGTCGAAATAAGTTTAATTATTAAATAATAATTTATTAAAATTTCGACTACTATAGTCAGAATATTTATAATTATTAAATAATTATTAATTAATTTTTCGACTACAGTAGTCGGAATACTTATTAATATTAAATAATTATTTTTAATTAATTTATTAATCTTTTGACCATTGTAGTCGGAAATATTTTTTCGACAAACTATATTTCGACTATCATGAAGCAGTCGAAAGATTATCGAAAATTCCTTATTTTCAACTACATTCCGACTACAACAACTGGTGAAAATTTATGATTTTTTGGTTGTGTCAGGTTTGAAGGTTTAATCAAGATCAACTGTGGGACTCACTATCGTGCCTAAGATCGTGGTTTCAAAGACTGATCATGATTTTCTCTCATGGTTGGAAGGTATACTTGTCAACTTTCAGATATTGGGGTTGTCTCGATCAGATGAGACCATTGTACGATAGGATAATGTAACCACAATCATGGTTTGGCTTGTGATATCTCATTGTAGGATAGTGCTTTACTAAAAAGGTCATAATATTTTACTTTGTTATTGAATTAAGGAAAAGTTGGATACATTAGAAAGATAATTAAAATATCTATCCTTTGGTGGATATAGAGCTCAAAGATCTTTTAGAATCTGGAGGTTATACTTGTTTGGAGATGATTATTTATTGATGAATCAATTGGTAAGAGAGGTGTTGACTTGGTTATAGGCTAGGAGGTTCTTGTGGCCTTGGTTCATGGATAAATTCCTTCTCATACTGTTAAAACTTGATGTTTAATCCTATATGTACTTGAAACATGGTTCTAGACTTGCCTTGAATTTTTTGGGGTGTTACAATTTCATATTAAATAATTGATCCTATAACCTATGATGAATGGGGTCTTATGCCTACACCGTTGATATTTTCAGTAATGATAGAACAAATCATTACACTAATAAATATGGATCCTGTCTCTATGCTATTAGAGAGTATATCAAAGAAGGCATTGCATCTCATTACCTCCAGATCCTATTCTCAGTCAATTAAAGTCTAACTATATGACTCAACGGATGACTGAGATATAGAAAAATATAATGAAAAGGGGGAAACCCCATTGATAAAGGTACAACAACCTTGCACCAGTAGAGATTTGGTCATTAAAGAGATGTTGCAAGTGCAGAAGTCACTTTCTATGAAAACCTTCAAATGGGTGAGCCTTATCCCGTAAGACTAAGCACACAAGAGTGAAAAAATATTGCGATCGCGCCTCCATTTATGCATACAAGCCACTGCAAGAGCGATCAAGCCTAGCTTGACCCAGCTTTATAGAAGTAGAACTCCTTTTGCTAGTATGGTACAAAAGGTTTGATCTAGGTACCAGAGGTGTGGTTTCACCAGCACTAGCGACCAACATCAATAACAATCAACAATCCAAACTCGGAAACAACCCTCAAAACACACTTAAAATTCCGTGAACACAAACACAAAATGCTGTCCGATTGAAAATGACTTTGCAGACTTACTTAAATCAAAACATCAAATAGAGGTCATTATCAATGAATGTTCACTAAAGTCAACTATGTGCCTTAAATTTTCAACTTGTTAACAAACTACTCAAATCCCATCTGAACTATTCAAAATTCAAATCAAGTCTTACTAGCCCAAAAATGACATTTCAGAGCTAACATAACTGACAAAATTCTTATACAACATTCAGATCTCCAAATACTGACCAAAGTCAATCACATCAACTCCAAAAACTTCTAAAATGAGGTCATGAATTACTCAACAAACCACCTCGAGAACAATACCACTCATACTCGTAGATTATTAATACCATAAAGCAACTTTGGGAGGGGTAAAATGTCAAAATATGCTGAAAATTTAAGAAAATCACAATGAAGTTATTTAATCACTCTTGTGGTCCTAATGATGATCTTGTTTAGTAAAACAAGCATTTTAAGTCTAAGGCATCAGAGTGATGAATGAAGAGAAGAGAGATTGAGTTTTTTTTTTTTTTTTTCATTTGGGTCAGGTCTGGAGTAATAAAAAATAGGCAATATAACTTTTTAAAGTCATGTGATATTTTTAAAATTAAAAATTTAATGATGGATTAAAAGTTGTTATCTTATGACATAATTTCTTGTCCTCATTTAAAGCTATTTGATGACCTTTTGTTCACATAGTCTCATATTTAACTGATTAAAAATTTGTAACCATACCAAAATGTTGTTTATATAGAAACTTGAAGGACTACTTGAGAAGAAACTTTCTTTTCATTTTCATTTTCTTTTTCAAAATTTTCCTGATAAAATATAAACACCTGGAGTTCTGCATGCATGTAGTAGTTTAAAAATTAGCATTTTATAATCTAGTTTCTTATCCTCATTTAAGGCTTGTTGACAACTTTTTGTTCACATAATCCAAATTTCACCCATAAAAAGTTGTAACCTCCGGAGTCTGATGTCACCCAAATTACACCTGACAGAAAGTATAAAGTGGTCGCTTAATCAAATATCGAATCCAACAAGATTGGAATCGAACCCACAAGAAGTAGGATGAAATTCGATCACGTGTTTGTCTAGATAATTTTTCAATTATGTAAAAGAAGACGGGGCGGGGGGTGGGGGGGTGGGGGGGGGGGGATTTTTGTGAAATAAAATAATATCAAACCATTATTATTTTTAAATTTGTAATCAATATGAGATGAACATTAGGATTGTAATCTCAATGATTTCATAACTCCAGAGGTTGCTTGTGCTAGCAAATTATCCCGATGCATTGCATGTAAAATCTAGAGAAAAATCATCATTTCACCCCTGAACTTGTCCGCACAACTTACTTTAGACCTTTAACTTAACACATATTTATTTACCCTTTAATAACTTTAAAGTAAATTAATATCATCCCTAAAGCCGACGTGATATTTTTTTAAAAAAGAAAAAGAGCGTGTATTTATGTTACAAAAAGGATATGGCCCGACTTTATTATTATTATTATTATATTATATAAAAAAAAAATCACACCTTTCTTTTTCAATACCCCCATCCCTCACCCCTCACCCCACACCCCTTCCTTTTTCTTACGGCCACACTATCATCCCTACCCCAATCCTCTTTCTCCTTCTTCTAATCCTCTATCTCCACGTCTATTATTATCAATCAATTTCTCCAAAGAAAATAAAACAAGAAATGTTCTTATAATATTAATTTCGATTAGATAAATCCATAGTTGTTAGATAGAAAATTAAAGCCAAAATTAGCACAAAACAACTGGCTTTTAATAAAGTGTTGAACAAGAATTGTCAAACTTAAAATACGATATTATCGGATTACTGTTAATGAGGTCTTTTTGGAGATGCCTTCAAGATGTTTGATAAAATGCTTGAACCAAATGTTATGAGTTTTAATTCGATTATATCGAGTTTGAATTGTTTTGAATTTTCAAAAGAAGATTATTTTAATTATTTTTAGGTGTTTGTAGGAAATACTATGTGAATTGACAAGAAATATGCTATGAATCCTTATTAAAAAACTGACCGTGGGTCTTGTTTGACATAATGGAGCTGATAGAATGTACTCCTACAAAGAGATTCTACTTTGTATGATGGAACATGGATCTAAACTTTAAGAAGACCTTTTTTCATATGATATAAATTTGTAGATATATGCCACTCATGGTTAGTTGTTTATCTCTGAGCAGTATATTTGAAAATATGAAAAAGAAAAAGCTAAATCTCTTTTGAATATACCGATTTGAAAATATGCTTCATTATGTGCTTGATTTGGTCATTTCTTCTGCTAGATCATTACCTACCTCAGTAAAGAAGTATCTGCTGCAATTGTTGTAATTTTTTTTGGTGGACGGGGGGATGCTGAAGAAGAAAGAAAATAGCGGGGGCGGGGGGGGGGGGTATATATATATATATATATATATAATATTTAAAAAATATTTTATTTGTGTGGATTTGACATGGCAGTGATGTGGCTCTCATCCGTGGACGCGTGTAACATATTCTTCGTTGTGAGAGTGGTATTATATCTTTAGGGTTGTATTTAATTCACAATAAAATAGTTAAGGGAGGTCAATAATTATCAGTGAAGTTAAAGGGATAAAGTAAGTTGAGCGGACAAGTTAAGAGGTGTTTTTATGACTTTTCTCTAAAATCTAATAAGATAGGTTCATCTAAACGTTTTTTGACCTTGATTAGATGAATTTCACTCCTTTCCTCCCGCACTTAGAGTGTCACACTATTAACCTTTATTTTTTTTTATCTCAGATTAACTATCTCTGTTATGACTTTAGTTATTAGATGAAGGTTGATAGCTTCAAATCTGTGTTGTTATAACTTTGTCCAAATCTATATCTCTCTCTCAAGCAAGTTTAGAATATAAGTGATTTTCTAATGTATGCATCCATTTGAAGAGAAACTATAATGAAGAAAATACCAATACATGCAAGCGCCGTCTAGATTCGCCTTGTACTTAACTTATTTTGTTAATTCATCATGGTTCTCACAACTCTAGTTGTGGTGTTTAGATACTCATAATTGCAAGAACACAAGAAGAATTCATAGATGAAAGCATTGTCATGGAGTTAAAATGAGAATTAAACACCAAAATCTCAACTTTAATTAAAATCCTAGAAACGATGTTCATAAAAATTCCAAAAATGAGTCTTAGCACTTCACAAAATAATTTAGTCAAAAATCAAAATAGTGTGTAGCACATAAAATAATCCTACAAGAGTATTTATAGATAAAACAAATCCTATTTTAAATAAAATGGGTCAACCGTGTTGACTGCCTTAGATGAGAAGAAGGTACGATATGGTTAAAACCCACAACTTCCTTTGGCTGTCATGGTTTGTACTTGAACTAGTCAACTTTCATGTCTTCAATGGTATGGTGGTTAGTACAGATCTGTGGTATCAACGTACGACCATAAAATACAACCTTCTGATTAGCTTTAACTTAAACTTCTATAGCTTTAATATCTTTGCCTTCATACTACGATCTCATGGTACGATCATCATATCAAAGTTCGATCGTAATTTGTTCTCGTCTGATCATCTCACATTAGGTTCTACAACCTTGTTCCTAATCTTTCTTCCCACTATAGCAAGGTGTGGTCATGGGAAGCTTTAGTCTGATCAATTTTTGAGAAACTCTCTGATTCAAGGTACTATAGCCTAGGTATGACTGTGGTTAGATCACACGACCGTGACAAGGCCCGTTTGATTTCTTTTTGTTTATTCTTCAATATATTTTCTTCTACAAGTCCATGAGGCCTGCAAACACTAGAAAGCATTTTAAATCCACAAAAACAGGCTTTCAAATATTCGTCATTATAAGCGTCGTAAGTATCATAAGTTGATGACACGTGTCCACATTAGAAGAAGTTAATTTTTAATTGCGTTTCGTCTTTCTTGGTTTTTCATATATAATAGACACACGTGCAGGACTGCATGCAAGTAGTAGTTATAAGTAGAATACAAGAAAAATTAATGAAGTTAATTGATTTTATGAGTATTAAATATTTTCTCCTTCGTGAGACTTTTCATTTTTTGTGATTCAAACTAAGTTATTTTTGACAAATATTTTAAAATATATCTTTTCATCACATGTCTCAACTTATAAAATCTTTGTATGACTTTGAATATCTTTAGTTTATTTTTAATTATTGACTTGATTTAATCCCTTAAAATATTTATATTTCTATTAATCATCTCACTTATGAGATAAATAGAATTGTTAAAATTAAATTATTTCTATACATAAAAGAAGTGAGGTTCTGTTTGGGAATATAAAAAATGTCCCACGTAAATTCGACGGAGAAAATAAGAGTTAAACATGCATATATCCCTTGCATAAGTTACAATTAGTTTCTTCAAACTATAAATAAACTCATTGTTCATCTAACATTTCCATAGCTGCTACTCTGTTAGAACTTGCTTCTTTCTCTTTCGAGAAAAAAATTTAAATTTTCTATTTTAGCTGTTCTAGAGAGTTTTTTTTTCTTCTTTCTAACAATTGCTTTTTGTTTGTGTAAAATCGTAGATCTTTCTTCTTCAATTTTTGTCCTACATTTCATCAATCGTATCATCATTATACAGTAACAAATGACTATAAGAATGATCATCATTTCCGTTATGTCAAGTCGTTACCTTCCATATTTCTTCAACAATCTGAGGGGCGAGAGACAAGTGACGACAATTTTCACGAATTCATAGATGAAGCTCTATGCGAATCGGTTGAATTCCATACGTGCACATACAAAATAAAAAAATTCCATAACCACTATAGTCATGATTGACCATCTTGCCCCTTTACACACACAAGGGAAAAAGCACATCGACATGATCCTAGAAAATACAACTATTTGCCAATTCCTTGCTCGAGTTACAAATTTACATCTTGCATTAAAGGACATGATTGTGAATTATGCCACGGAATTTTCGAGTACTGGATACCCCACAAAGTACAAGGCTCATCTATGTTATGTTGGCATGTCATGTGATAGATGAGTATATTTTTTTGCTCATACACTAAAAGAGTTTCGTCATGAGACCAAATTAATGATGTTATAGGTAGGCAAAATGATCTAATGGACCCATGTACTTATTTGAGTTTGTATTTTGGATTCTTCTACTTAATCATTTGTCAATTGAACCCTTGAACTCAATAAAATGCAATATTTTATGTCATTTTGACCATTGACCGAACATATATGACATTAATATTGTTGAGATGAAAAAATGCATGTTTCCACGTATTTTAAGGCGAGTGAAATAATATTTTATAGTTAAAAATATTAAAATTATAAATGAACAATAATAAATTTAGAGGAAAGAAAAAAATAGGAAAAAAAACAACAAAATCCTAGACTACAACTTCTTCTTCGACTCTTCCCCCACCCAACACTACCACTATCACAAGCCAACCGTCTCCCCCACCCCCACTCCTTCTTCAGTGCCTCTCCCTTCTTCCATTTCTTGTTCTTCTTTACCCCCTCACACTCCATATTCTTTGGACCTCACCTCCGTCCACCTACCCTAAACAAAAATCCACTTCTTAGATGTGCCCCCACTGCCTTCCATCCATACCCCGCCCTATAAATCGCCAACCTAAATCTACTGAGATAATACAATCACCTATTTTTCTTTATAATTTTTTTCACTTATTTTCTTTGTAAATTATATTTTTTTCATAAAAATCGATGTACATATAAGAAAATAAATATTTTTGAAAAGGAATAAAGGGATACGAATTTTGCATATTAATTGATTTGATTAAGAGATTGTCGTAGCAATTATTTGATCGAATTTTTTAGATTTTCGGCAGAAAATTATAATGGCAGGTGGATCCAAATTATTTGGTTGAGAAAGTAGAGTGGTTGAAGTGGTTGTTGTTTGGGTTGGGAGGTGGCGTTACAAAGAAGAAGAATAGAAAATTGGGAGAGGGGGAGGGGTTTTTTTTTTCTTTTTTTTAAAATGTTATTTATTCTTTATATATTTATTTATTTATTTATTTTTAATATGTAATTTCATCCGTGTCATTTAAAAATCATATGACATTTCACATGTAGTCGAGTGTATTACACCTACATTAATCAGATGAGAAAAGAATTTAAAATATTGTATTTTGATGGGTTTAGGGATTTAGTTGGCAAAGAGGTGAGTAGGAGGGTTCAAAATACAAAAATATATAAGTACAAGGGTTTGTTAGATTATTTTGTCTTATATCTATCAGTACCCTTTGTACATGGAGAATCTCATGAAACACATAGTTCGCAGGATCATTGAATTTATTTCACTAGTCTAATAATGTAATCACATGTATAAAATACAAACCACATCGAAAGTTCAAAGTCTATGAATCGTACCTTATTACAGAATTGTTCCAACACTTTTTGGAAAAAAAATCTTCAAAGAATCTTCCACAGGAACTTGAGAGAGAAAAAGGACAAACTTTTCTTTCTTTTTTATTTTTCTAGAAAGGGAAGAGAAAAGTATTATTTCTCTTCAGAAGAAACTCTTTTGTAAATCTAAAAAGAACATAACTTTTCAAATAGTTGCATTTTTTTTCTTATTAATAGTTAATATAAATATATATCATAATTATATATATATATATATAATATTCTCTAGATATAGATTCATTTTGATACAAGTCAAATGGGCATCAACACTTTAGACTACACAACTTGAGGCCAACATAAGGAGGTCTAAGCCTTGATCGCCCTAAGGATCCAAGAATATGCTTGGAGGCCCTTCTTAGAGCTCCTAATCAAACAATGTCGTGTTTGGAAAAAAGCTTGGAGCCAAGGATCGCTATTGCGCAAGGAATAAAGAGAGCCCTTGTGGGTTATTTCTAAAATATCCACTTTTGAGCTATTTTTGTATTAGGCTAGTTGTGGAAAGGAAACTACTATAAATAGGTGCTTTATACATTTTATTAGTTAGTTTTTATTTAATGATGATGACGAATTCATGAAAACTCCATTGGGAGTGTTGAGTGCTTGGAAACGTCAATGTTGGACCTTGTTTAGAAACAGTGGTTGTAAGGGAGATCAGATCTCCCTTTCGATCAATGTAAGATCTAGGTGCTCATAGGTAATTAATAAGGGAGGACTTTGGGTTTGATAAACCCTTTGATTGCCCTTTTGTTATCTTCTTGTGTCAATCTTTTTATCATTTATTTATTTAATCCTTTTACTTCTCATTTGTTAGTATCGTTGTTTCTTTAGTGTTTATGTTTGTTCTTTTTGTCATAGAATACTCTCATATTATTTGGTATCAGAGACGAGCTTGATTTTGTTCCTATAAAGTTAATCTTGGGTTTGTTATCTTGAAAATCAACAAAAAAAGTGGTGTAAAAAATCTTAGTTCAAATTTTAAGTTTTAAATTTTGTGTTTTTATTGTGTTTCTTGTGTTATATTTTCATTCCCTAACTCTATTAGAGTCCATATATCAAATTCGAGCTAAATCGGAGTGAAATTGTGCCATATACAATCATTGGAAGCTTGGATTTGAAAAGAAGAAGTTTAAGATGTGTTGTAATATTTTAAAGGTGTGTTTCAAGATTTGAACTGTTAGATGAGGAACTTGAACAAAATAAAATATGCAATGAGTTTAGAATGATGAAAGGTGCATAGGTTCAAATTTTCAACTCATTCCGAGCTAAGGTGTTCTTGGTGTTCTCGGTGTGTTCTTGAGAAGATATTTATCTTCATATTCAAGTTCATTAAAAGTGAGTCTTTGATACCAAAAGGAGGAAGATAAAAGGTGAAAAATTTTTGTACCAAGGAATCTACAAGGATTCCAAGTATATTCCAAAGAGAGCAACCACAAAGGGGCATTTTTGCCCATTCAAGAGGCTGGTTTTGGAAAACCTGTGACCGAGGTACCTTGGACCTGCCAAAGCAGGTCCAAGGTATCTCAAAATAGTTACATATCAACCAGTTACATCCAGCCTACCTTCATCTATGTTTGACATGCTACAACACCTCCAGCGCAGCTCAAAATAGTAAGACATCAACTAGGTGCATACAACCTGCCCTCCATCTGCGGCTAACCTGTTGCAGCATCCCCAGCGCACCCTAAAACAGTAAGAAACACCACCAACTGCATCCAAGGTGATCCACACTTGCTGGACCAGATCCCAACACAGCCCAAGTGCTAGTCAGCTTTCTTTAATGCAATTTTACCCTTTCAATGCATATCAAATTCCAAAACATAAAATTCAAGTTTCCAAAGTGCATTTTAACACTTCAATTACTCCATTGATCAAGGTTTGTTTCTTTAGTTTCATTTTATTAATTCCTAATCTCTTATTTTGATTCTTAAACCAATCATCAACTAGTAATTCGTCTACTAAGCTGATCGATTAGTTATTGAGTCCTAGTTCTTTCATCAGCCTATTTTTTTTTGAGCTATTCTAGTTTTTTTAATTTCATTGTAACTTTTTGATTCAAGTCCATAAATATTTTATATTTCTTTGAGTCATTCAAACAAGAATCTACTCCAACAGCAAAGTAGAGATTGACACCTTATTAACCACCGAAGTATAAGAAACTTTCAACATTCGCTACTCCAATTGTGAGGATCACAAAGGTAAGATTATTACGAGTATTGGTGAGGAGATTTACTACTAATCTTGTTTTTTCATTTTGTAGATACAAGGTGATATAATAAAGCATATCTTCGATAGCCTCAAATAATTATGACTATAACATAGTAGACTATGATTGTGGTGAAAATAGTTATGGCTACGAAGAAGATGAAGATTATGGGGAATATGAATATAGCCTTGATAACGAGATGGATGAAAATGAGGGCCACTATTCCAAAGGAGAATGTGAGATAAATGATGATCCTAATTTTTATAGTGAGTATGGAGATGATGAAGAGCCTTGTGATGGTTATTATGAAGAAGATGGGGCATGTGAGAAGTATTACACTTCCCACTCCGAGCCTAGAAGTGATGTAAGGTATAACTCATTCATTTACAAATCTTATGACGATCATGGTGAGAATATATGTGAGGATTGTGAAGTTTCGTATTCCTCATCTTATAGTACTTCTTATCAAGGTTGAATTGATGTGAATGGTGATGTTAACTATAGTAGAGGTTGCTTCATGGGAATGAAAGAGTGTACATCTCCAAAGCCTTAGGGTACTACATCTTACTCTTCTTATCCTAGTGACCAAATATATGAAAACGAGAACCAAGGTAGATATGAAGGGTATAGTAGGAGTCAAGATCTTCCTACTCTCCCAATCTTTAAGAGAAAATCGAGTCCAGAAGAATATCTTGATTGGGAATAGAAGTGTGAAAGGATATTCATGGATTATGATATGAATGAATTCGAAAAAGCTATGTATGCCACTAAACATATTTGATGTCCGACATTAATTAGGTGGGATATCAAAAGAAAGTTCGACCAAACGTGGAGTGCCTTGAAGGAACTCATGAGGGGTGCCCAAGTGCAATTGGGTTATACAAAGCTTTACAATATTGATCCAAGAAGAAATGTTCACTCTGAAAAGGTAAGCATTTGTGGGTTTCCGGGATGCCTCCTTGTTCTATATGATTGGTACTGTAGAAACTACATCATTCCACCCATGGTTGACCATCTAGGGATACCTCGAGAACCTTTATTTGTTCCATACTTCTTGGATAGGTATAAGGTTTCCGAGAAAGTGAAGGTTTTCTTCACCCAATGTGGTAACTATGAAGAGGTGAAATGTGATATCTTTCTCTTGGAACAAGGTCATGTATTCTTGGGTGCTGATTGGTTTGCACAACATAGAGTTCCAAATATGCAAAATTGTCTTAAGATTATAATGGACCGATGGGGAAATCATCTCTTTCTATCCATTTTCCCAAATCTTAAGGAGATATGACAACTTACTCCAAGCCTAAAAAAATTGAGAGACAAAAAGTTTGAGAGGAGTAGGGGGTGCAAGGTTGCAACCTAAGAGAGGAAAAATAAGCATAAGTAAGGAGTGAAGTGAGGGGATTTTCACCAATTGGAGCTAACATTGTTTTTCCTTCTTTAATAAGTACATTTGTATAGGTACGAACGTTGCAAGCGGAGGAGAACAAGTGTCAAAAAAAATATTTCCTTTGAAGATTTGATGAGGGTAATATTAGATGCTTCCAAAGCTTATGGAGGATATTCACACCAAGGTAAATAAGAATATGCTCAATAACTTCAAAGTAAAATAACTGACTCTTACACTTGTATGCATGAGAATGATGATTGTGTATCTAGTAGCCCATTGAGTGTGAGTAGTAGCTTACCTACATATTATTCTAATAATTCTTTACCTCTTGATGATGATGTACATATTGTGAGTATGGGTACACTAGTTGACCTTATTGATGATTGAATTAACTCTTCTTGTAAGATCAATTTGTGTCCACCTAGTGTTGAAGTCATTGTGTTGAATAATAGTACAATATCTTGTGAAAATAATATTGATCAACTTGTGTGTGAAACTTTCCCACCACTTGAGGATGTGTGTGATGTGATTAATGAACCTCAGTGAGTGATGATGTTGAAAATATTGATCAAGTAAATAGGAGTGACCCTTTGAGTATTTTCTCTAGTGAAGATCTTAATGTTAGTTCGGATCATGGGGATAATCATGTGTTTCCAACATCTTTGATGATTGATAATTGTCTTTTAAAGAGTGAACTTACATGTTCTACATCCTCTTCATGGATAAACCCTTCGTTTTTGAAGAACAACATTTTTTTTGAAGATGACAAAATCAATCCTAATGAATTACCTAGTGATGTGGATAACATTGATGATGTAGCTCATCTTGAGGGCTATATCTTATATGAAAACCTACTATGGTGTGACAACATTCCTCCTAAAGATGGTAATCTATTCTTGGACGATGAGAGTACTCCTAAGGAAAAGCAATGTGAAGTATTGGAAAGGAATAATCAATTGGGTGATGATAACTTTGATTTTCTTGAATATTTGAGAAACCCAATTAATGATTATTCCTATGAAAATGCTTGTGGTTGTGATCCTTTCTACGATACCCCACCTTTGTTTGATAATTATGAGAATAAATTACTTGCTTCTTGTAAAGACTTAAGCAATAATTCCTTTGAAGTTAGTGGTCGTATATGTCTACTTGAGGATTCTTCCATTGAAAGAGAAAGTATCAATTTTTTAGAAATTGTTTTTTCTTCTACTTTGTGTGCTCCTATTGTTGAGAATACTCATGGTGATGATCTTGAATCTAATAGTGAGTACATACATGAGGATACCTTAGTTGAAGTTAACTTGAGTGATACCTTTCTCTACTTTTCCTTTATTTTTGATGATGTTTATGCTAATATGGAGAGTATATCTTTTAGTTTGGGTGAAGCCTATGGGGAAAAATAGTATTTTCTAGACCCGTGTCTATGGCCACTCTATCTATTTAACCCTGATACCAAATTTGGATATGATGATTTTGGCACACCCAACATGTTGCTAGGTCTCTATGAAAAGTAAAGTTTGAGTGAGGATGTTGGTATCCTTCCATATGATGGAAAGTCTTTCACGGGGATTTATGATCCACTTGATTGACCAAAATTGTGTAAGGGAAAGATCTCCAACAAAGATGAGAGATTTTTAAAGATGAGGAGTAGTGAAAAGCTCCAAAAGAGTTCACCATTATGTGTTTCCACTCTTGACCAAGGTTACACTACTTGTAGGTCAAGAAGAGAGTCTTCTCTTGAAACTACTTTTGATGAATTCCATTCATCTGATACATTTCTTCAATACTTGAGTGGAATTAATGACCTCCTTCTCAAAGGAGGTATCATTCTTGAGAACTCGAGGGAAAATATATCATTATCTCTTTTAAGTATTGCTTATAATCTTGCATCCTTGCTTGACACACTTGTACTTAAATTGTGTAACTCCCAACTTGTGGATGCCATGTTGATTATTTGCTTGAAAGGAAGAAGTCCTATGGGATTAAGGGTCTTGGCTCTATCTTTGGGCGTATCATGTGCTAAGTATTTTGAGCCAATAGAATTCTCACAGATAATAGCACCTTGGATGATGTTTCCACACTTGATTCCTTTCTATACTACCTCTTTGCCTATGATGATATCCATTCTAGTCTTGGATGTGTTTTATGTAGAGGTATAAAAATTATTGGTTTGTCCAATTATTTGAGTGACAATGCTATATGGATCTTGGGGACTTTAGAACAAATTGAGGCACCACCATTAGTGTGGTCTTTTGAAGAGATAATGAAGAAATTGTGTCTTATGGCTTATACAGTGAAGGTAGTTCTACCTTTTTAGATTATTTGATGCCATTAGGACCTTTTTAGTTTCCTTATCTCTTGATGATTTCCCTAACCAATTCCTTTGTGTATTTTCAATGAGTTTCTAATGTTTAACATGAAGGATTCTTGGTTATATCTTAAGTGTGTGCAACCTTGGCAAGATGCTATGATTGATTGTGCTAACTCTAACCCTCATTCCATGAGGATATTTTCTTTTTTTGTCCTTCCTTTGGTTTTGCAATGTTTGGATTTGAGGTTGAATCCTTTCCAAGAAAGGGAGGATGATACAAGTCAAATGTGTATCAATACTTTTGATCACACAACTCGAGGCCAACATAAGGAGGTATAAGCCCTGACCTCCCTAAGGATCCAATAATATTCTTAGAGGCCCTTCTTCGAGCTCCTAATAAATCATTATCGTGTTTGGAAGATAGCTTGGAGACGAGGAAAGCTATGGCACAAGGAATAAAGAGAGCCCTTATGGGTTATTTCTGAAATAGCCACTTTTGGGCTATTTTTGTAATAGGCTAGTTGTGCAAAGACAACTACTATAAAAATGTTTCTTAGACATTTCATTAGTTAGTTTTTGTTTAATAATGAAGATGAATTCATGAAAACTCCATTGGTAGTGTTGAGTGCTTGGAAAAGTCAATGTTGAACCTTGTTTAGAAATAGTGGTTGTAAGAGAGATCCGATCCCTTTTTCGGTCAATGTAAGAACTAGGTGCTCATAGGTAATCAATAGGGAGGTATTTGGGTTTGATACACCCTTTTGTGTCCCTTTTTTTATTTTCTTGTATCTATCTTTCTATTATTTATTCTTTTAATCCTTTTACTTTCCATTTGACAATGTCGTTGTTTCTTTAGTGTTTGTGTTTGTTCTCGTCACCGTAAAATACTCTCATATCATGGTTTGACCCACATGGGCGACTCGATCCAATTTTCTTCATATCGTACTCACACTTAGTGGGTCAACTCTTATTCCTATTTATAAAATTCATACTTAATGACTAGATAGTGTGATCGGTGCATTTTCGAGAGTTTCGGTGCTATACATTTGTTAGAAATATATAGATGCCCGATCAATGAATCTTAGAGTAGATTATGGTAATAGATTATAATATGCAGTACCCTAGACCATATATCACATTCATTTTTTTCATCATCTTTTTTTCTTAATTTTGAGTTCATCATTATGTACTTGTCTTACAAACAAATATAAAGGACGTCAATGAGCACAATTAATGTGATAAGATCCAATAATTCCTCATCTCAAGAATCTCTTAATCTCAACATGACATGCTTTTCTAGAAATGTCCCACCATATTGAATCAACCATGATCTCTTGGAAACATACGAATGTAGAAAACACCAAATTGAATCTTAAGAAACTGATTAAGTTATCAAGGTACAATATGGAAAATTACTTATAATTTTAAGGGCTTCATATGATAGCAAGTAGAGACTAAACTTGTATCCCCTTTATGGGTCACTTTATGCATACATGGTATGAAATATATATCATAGTATTGACTCCTGTTTCATAGAGTATATACCTTTTATAAAGTAAATACTGGGCAGATGATAGTTCAGACAACTCATATCTAATTTTGAGTTTACAAATCTAGTCAATCATTTTATTCGTCAGACTCACATATCGCATTAGAAACAGACTAACTCATTTTAATCACATATGGTTAAGTACAATATAACAAACGACATTTTAATTTTAAATATTCGACTCTCATTTATCATCACTCTTGACAATAATGAGATTATAACTGTCTCATCTCTACTACTTATCACTTAGACATTAGAGACTCTTGTCAGTGTGAATAGGCCAATCTTTTTGTCTTTTGACATACTTTTTATCCTCCAAAATATATGTACACCACATAAAGAAAAATGATATATGTACATGAACAAGATGAAAAATTAGGCATTAATCAACATTAACCTCAATAATGTGAATTTACATGAACATGATTAAAAAAATATATAAATACATCAACATTTATGTAAACCTAATGACTTTACATGTGTTTCATAAACATAACAAGATACGGGTTTTGTTAAGAGATCTGCTATCATTTGACGTTTAGATATGTATTTCACATTCACTTCCTTTTGTACAACTATGTTTTTGACAAAATTATATTTTATATCAATATGTTTCGCTTTCCCATGGTACTTTGAGTCATTTGTGTAGGCTATTACAGCCTGATTGTCACAATTGATTATGACAGGTTCAACAAAATTATTATACACACCCAAGTAGATTAAAAATTAAGCCAAACTTCTTTTTCCACAATAGATGAAGTGCTACAAATTCAGCTTCCATCGCAGATAAGACTATACATGACTTATTCTTACCATGCCATGATATGACGCCATTGTTAAGAAAGAATGCATATCCAGAGATGGTCTCTTATTTAAATATTTTCCCCAATGAATATCAGTGTAGCCTTTGAGTTGCAGATCATTTTTCAATAACATAAGAAATAGTTGACTTTGCCTTTGAGATAACTCAATAATCTTTTAAATGGTTTCTAATATTGCGGTCCTAGATCAGATTAATATATACTAACTAACCTAATGGAATAATGGATATCAGGTCTAGTTCACATTATAACATACATTAGACTTTCGACTGTGATGGCATAAAGAACCTTCCTCCTTTGTTCCTTCTCTTGTGGAGTCTGAGGACACATTCTTTGGTTTAAAGCTTCACTTTTAGAAATTAGAGTATTAGTTTATGGACTTGCAATCTTTCATATCAAAGCGTTCAAGAGATTTCTTAATGTAAGGTTCTTGTGAAAGAGACAACAATCCCTTCGAATAATCTCTTGAAATCTTAACTCCAAGAATGTATGATGCTTCACCTATATCTTTCATCTCAAAAGTAGATGATAGTCATTTTTTATTTCTTTTAGACATTCGATGTCACTTTAAGCTATAAGTATGTCATCTACATACAATAATAAAATCAAAAGCTTATCTTTAGATCTTTTGATGTATACACGATGATCTTCATGAATTATAATGAAACAACATGATATTATTGCATTATGAAAACATAAGTACCATCATCTAGAAGACTGTTTAAGGCCATAAATCGACCTTTGAAGCTGACATACTTTATTTTTTTTTTGCTTTTTGATGAAACCTAACATTTGTTCCATATAGATTTCTTCGTCTAATTCTCCATCAAGAAATGCAATTTTAACATCAATTTGATGCAATTCAAGATCCAATATAGTCACTATAGACAAAATTACTCTTATTGAAGTAAAGTGTACAACAAGTGAAGATTTTTCTTTATTATCAATTCCTTTCTATTGTGTGTACCCCTTAACTACTAGGCAATCTTTAAATCTTTCAATATTACCATCTGTCTTATGCTTGATTTTGAGAATCTATTTATTTTTAATAACTTTTAGGCCTAAAGGTAGATCAATCAATTCCTACACTTGTTTAGATTTCATTGAATCTATCTCAACCTTTATTGATTCTAACCATTTTTATTTGATGGGGCATGTAAGATCCTCATTTATATTTCTTGGATCTTCATCATCTGGAGTAGCTATAAATACTTTTCTTTTGATCTCAAATCGATGATGGAGAATTTATGGATGATTTGTTCGTCGATGTCGATATTAAAAAAATTATTCATCAATTGATAAGTTACTCCTACTCTGACAAAAAATATCACTACAATTTGTAGAAATAACAATTGATCCATTATCATCAACATGACTCCCACTCAAATCCATTGAAATGTCAATTGCAAAAACGGTCTTATCCATTAAAGTGATAAGTCTTAACCTATCTCATCTTGCTTAGAAAAATTATTCTCTATGAGTCTAACATCACGTGACTCAATTTCGATTACATTGCCACTATTTTCTCACCTATGAATACATAACCGTTAGATCTTTCAGAGTATCTTATAAACATACACTTCTCTCCCCTTGAACCTAATTTTCATATTATGAAAAAGAGTTATGAATAAAATCAATACAACCTCAAGAATTTAAATGAAAATTGGACTTTCATTTAGTATGTAACTCATACAACATAGTTATAACTGATTTAGAAGGAATACAATTAAGTACAAAAATAGCAATGAGCAATGCATCACCCCAATAGCTTTTTGGCAATTTTGCTTGCACTATAAGGTTCTATTTTGTTGTTTCACAATACCATTTGTTGTGACGTGTAAGGAGCAGTTAATTATCTTTAAATTCTATTTTCATTACACAATTGTTTGAACTCATCAGACAAACACTCTCTTTCTAGATCGGTTCTTAAAGCTTTAATTTTTCTATCCAATTGACTCTTAACTAAGTTCATACATTTAATGAAGCAACTCAAAGCTTCAGATTTGTGAGCAATCAAATATATATAGCCGAATTGATTTTGTTGTGGAGTATAAAGAGTAATTAATTGTCTTTGAGTTTTTTTTTCATCACACAATTGTTTGAACTCATCATGAAAATACTTCCTTTCCAAATCGATTCTTAGAGCTTTAATTTTTCAATTCAATTGATTCTAAACTAAGTTCATAAACTTAATGAAGAAGCTCAAAGCTTCAAATTTGTAAGAAATTAATATATATAATAAAATCAAGTAAAATCATCAATAAAAGTGATGAAGTAAATAACATCATGTCTTACCTTTACATTTATTGGACCACAACTTTCAGAATGAATTAATTGCAATGGAGTATCGACTTTTGTACCTTTGCCAAATGATTTTCTTGTAGTTTTTTTGCCTAGACAAGATCACAAGTAGACATCTTTACTTTATCTATTGTGCCAAGAAGACCTTCTTTAGATAAGTGATTCATTCTTTGTTGACCAATATGGACAAACCTAGCATGCATAAATTTACATTATTCCCACAGTTAGAACTGACGTGAATAAGAAAAAAATAATATTATTATCGGGACGTTGAATAATATCCAATACAAAAAATCGATCATAAAAATAAATAGTGTCATATTTTATCTTGGCTAAATATAGATTCATACCATGTTCATGCAAGAAAAAATTAAATCCTAACTTAATCAACACTATGACAAAGACTAAATTTTAATGTATTGTAGGGGCAAATAGTACATCATGTAGATATAAATTTCAGCCACCACACATTTCTAATTTGTAGGTACCAATTCCTTTGATCTCCTATTTGGAATTATTTCCTACGTACACCCATTTGAATCCTTGTGGAATTTGTCAAAAATCTTCAAAAGCATCTCTATCCGTTGCTATGTGCTCGATGACTACTGCGTCTATAATCCACATTGAAAATGATTCAGTTAAAAAAGTAGAACAAGAAACATTGACATCACTATGTAAATTATTGAAAAGGTTCTGTACCTTTTTAGGACCAAGACAATCACGAGCAAAGTATTCCTTGTTCTCACAATTATCGCACTTGAGCTTAGCCATATTCACCTTTTTTTCTTTGAAGTAGAAATATTTTTCTCTCCTTGTTGATTATTACTAGGATTCTTTGAGATATTTTCTTTACCCTTCTCTTGAAAAAATTCACCACACTTGCATTTGTTACCATGTCCATATTTTGGACCTGAACTAGTCATAGATGTATTTGTAGCGGCATTGTCTATTCCAATGCACTCTTCCTCAAGTTCTAAATGACACTTAGCATCTTCCATAATTTTGATGCTAACATTGTGGGTTAAGTGCATTTTCATATTTTTCATCTTTGGGGTAGAGAGTAAATCACAACTTGAAGTTGTTGCTCTTTGATTAACACATGATCGATATCTTTCAGTTCATTTATCATAGTTGACATATGGCCAGATGCTTACGCATATTATGATCAGGACGTTTCTTATAAGTATCAAACTTAATAGTAAGATCCCATACTTAGCAACTAATATATGAACAATTTTTTCTTTTAATGCAGACCATATGTCCTTCGCATTATTATACTTTTGAAATTCTCTCATGATATCGTTATGTATCCTGCTCAGCAAGATTATGAATGTAAGAGGATTTTTTTTTCCAAGCTTGATATGTCTCAAGATCTTTCACATGTTGAGGGGTATCGTCATTTTTAGGAAGTGTCATAGATACTTAAGAGCTTTAAGAGCCTCTTGCTCTTTCAAGCATGTTGATTTTTCATGCTCTATATTTCATAGTTATCACCATTAAGCTTACCACATTTATTAAGCTCGATGATTATATTTTTTTACAATAGTTGACATACTAATTTAAATAATTATAACGTATAGTGAGACAACTATGCACAATTATCTTAGTCTAAATTCATATACATAATAATTCTTAAAATAATCAACTGTCAATATTTATCTCACACCAGGTTCAAATTCGAAAGTTTGCTAGGTTCTCAATCATATCCAAATTCTAATACATCATAAATGTACACAATCAATCATTTAAAATTCACTTATCTTAAATCATATAAATTTAAGATTAAACAAGCATAAATTCTATAATAGATATAAAAATACTTAACCAAGAATATAACTACATAATACAATAAATTTAAATTCGTACAACTCATGTCACATATAAATAATAATTTTACAAAATAAATGCTTTTTATCATGAAAATATTTTTATGTGAACAGGAAAAGACAGAATAAGATCTATTTGCAAGTCCAAAGGTAAGTAATTTCTCTTAGTCAGCCAGTGAGAATGACACACAGTCTTCTAGAGCTTCAAGTCAATGTACTTTTTTTATAAAATCTTGTACTGACAATTCGTAAGATCTCGAAATTTTGAGACTTAACTTATGCCAAGATTTGTCGAGTAATTTTTTTTAAAATTCATTAGGTAATGTAGATGGTAAAGCCATATACTTCTTCTTTATGATTAATAGACCCCCAACCCACAAAGATTATAAGATCATCACCATGAATATTAAATTCGTGTGAGAGATTAACCAAATTGTCAATTGAAGTTTCCACCCTATCCTTCTGTTGCTTTATAAAAACTTGCTTGGATGTCCTTAGCATCACCATAATTTTTTGCAATAGGTACAAAAAATAATTAGGGCTAACCACATATACACATCCAAACATGTATATATAAAAATGCTGAAAAAATAAAATTTTACAAAAAATACTTTATATACTAATATGGCTTAATGTTAACTCAGCGCTTTAAGAAAATAAAGTTTAAAAAAAACTACAAACCAACATATCGTAACAAGATTCCATAAATCCAATACCACAAAAAAATTGTCACTTTCTGATTTTTTTTCTAACAAGACAAAAAAAAATAAAAAAAACTAAATTTTTTCCTCATCCTTAGCAGAAATTTTTGTTGCTTGTCTCAGGAAACACACAACTCATTACTGAACAACAAAACACAAAATTCGTTCAACAATTTTTTTCTGAAAAATAAGACTATGTAAACAAACAATGCAGGCTCTGATGCCAATGAAAAATCTTATCAAACACATAGTTTTGCAGGATCATTGAATTTGTGTAACAAGTCTAATAGTGTAATCATATGTATAAAACACAAATCACATCAAAAGTTCACAGCCTATGAATCATACCTAGTTACAAAATTGTTCCAACACTTTTGAAGAAGAAATCTTCAAAAAATCTTCCACAGAAACTTCAGAGAGAAGCACAAGAGAGTTTTCTTTCTATTTTATTTTTCTAGAAAGGAAGAAAAATGTGTTGTTTCTCTTTAGAAGAAACTTTTTTATAAATCCATAAGGACACAACTTTTTAAATAATCGTGCCTTTTTTTCTTATTAATAATTAATTTAAATATATATAATACTTAATTATATATATAATTCTCTAGACATGGATCCGGATTGACCCATATGGACAACTCGATTCAATTTCCTTCATGTTTTTGAATTTTTATCTTTCTTGAAGAGACACATCTCTTCAGATAATTTTGCAACCAGCCCAGGGTGCAGACACCTCTTGTATCATGATCAGTCTAGCAATGGTTGAATCAGTCTCAATCACCACAGTTTTCTGATGGCAAGAACCGCGTTTGCCGTTAAAAGTAAACAGGTTTCCTACGCAGGTAACACCCTAGTCGGAAGACCTAGGCTTTACCAGAACCCCTTTCCGAGAGAATCTTTGGAAAGACTCCTATCCCGAAGATACAAAGCGCCCGGTCCTCTTCTCTTGTGTCGAAGTGCAGTGTAGTGTGGTGAGGTTTTACCTCACAGAAAGAGTGGGAAATTGGGTTGGAACCTTTCAACTACACCTAGGTGGCTGTTTGGTCCTCCAACTCTCAGTTTTATATTGTTGCAGGCTACTATAGAGGCATATAATTTTCCGGGTGTTAAGAGAGATATTGAATCGAAAGCGGAAATGCTTGCTCACTGGCTAGATCGGGCTGTCTGTACCTTTTTCAATAGACATAACTCTTCTATTTTATTAATTACTACTTTAAATATATAGAAATAATTATATATTATTTAATATGATTCGGTTTGACCCATATAGGTGATCCGATCCAGTTTCCTTCAGTATATCCAACCTTAACCTGACATTTGGATGGTTATTTCTTGTAATCACTAGCTGACACCACCACCACATGATCACTACTACAGTACTATTGTCTCTGAACATGGACATTCATCGACCCCTCAGCAAATTCCTCAATATAATATTCCTCTTCTTTCTTCTTCTCAATCTCAACCAAGAATTAATCAAATAGTAAAGTGAGAGTAATTTTCACTTTTGTCACCTAGTTCTGAAAGATTAATTAAGGAGCTGAAAAATCTTGAGAATACTTCTCATGCTAAGGTAAACAAAATGCATGATGAGAAGGGTAAAAGGCCTGTGGGGTTAGAGTTGCAAGATCAAGAATTTCAAAGCATCAATTGGGTTTTGGACTTGTTGGTGGATGAATTTGAGAGTATAAGCATCTAATATTTTTATATATGATATATGATAGTAACTGATAATTAATTAATTAATTGGATTTCATTTTTAAGTGGATAGTTGTGTATCTTTCATAGAAATCTAGACTAGGATTATGGTTTGCTCTCATGTATCCTTTCCTTTTAAGAAGAAATTATCTAAAGAGAACTCTCTTTAATGAGATAAATATATGTGAAAGTGAATCAAACATCTTTACTGTGGGAGTTCTTTTCCCAAACATAAGAGGCTTTTGTCAGGACCAACTTGATACAATTGATAAAGCTTAGTGACTTTAATTAAACAAAAAATAGTTATATAATTTATTTATACAATGAGTAAAGTTCGACTTCACTTTAATTTTGCGAATTTACTTAAATAGAGGACGGGGTAAAGTTTAGTAACCATACATGAAATTAAATCTTCGAAACTACATTCAACACGAAGACTTAATACTCAAAAATCAAATAATTTCAAGAATTTACTAATATAAGAGTTAATGCAAATTATTCAAACACAACACAAAGACTCAATCTATTATATCATATCATACTTAAGCCCCCAAGTTTTAAAACTTAGATTATGAAAATATTCCTATAACGTCATAATATCATGGACAAAAATATAAATACCCATTAATTATAATAAAAATTATCATATTTTATTCAACATTATTATTATATATTTGTAAACAATCACCCTAGGTGGGGTTTTTTGGGCTGGGTTTGGGGGTGGGGGATTGTAAGGAAGAAGAAGAAGGTTTATTGTTTGGAAAAAAAGGGGGGAGAAAGGGCAAAGAAGAAAAAAGTTGTGACCTTTGAGTTGTTGGAGTGTAAAGTGAAGCCAACTACAGGAAAAGAAAATTAAAGAGAATTCAAAGACAATGAGGATGATTCCAAACGAATAAATAAAAAATTGTGTATATGTATATTCATCACTATTATTATATATTTATTAACAACCATACTTATTCTATAAGTAGAAAGCCCCCAAGTTAAAAGTTAGATTAGGAAAATATTTCTACAAAGTCATATTATTATGGACAAAAATGTATACCCATTAGATATAATAATAAATATTATCATATTCTATTAAACACTATTATTATATATTTATAAACAAAAATATAGATGCACAATAGGTTACACTTACACCTGCAGAAAAATTCATAATTTAGTTAAACTATCACCACTTTACATTCTCACATTTATGATTTGTCCTTTAAACTTCTACAAGTTATAGCAACATTTATGCATATCTTTTACTCATACTATGCTGCTGCTTATCAAAGTAGACACCAAAAGTGCTCTCTTTATCTCGTTTTCTTTTCTTTTCTGCTAAGAAGGTTTTAGTAATGACCTAAAAATTTGATGAAATATGTAAAATTTATGATTTTGTGCGATTTGATTATTTTACCTTTCCCTGTAGTTGCATTATGATATTTCTGGGGTGTGGGGTTATTGACATAATTTTTGATGCATTTTGGTATCATTTATGCGATATTGTGCTTTTTGATGGGTTCGAGAACCATATTTTGGACTTATGTGCATATCTTTTGATCCCTGCGACGGATGGCTGAATGGACTGTGCCAAAATCTCCGAAATATCGATTTTAGACTAAGTAGACCTTTGATTCGTGTCCCGGTGCATCCGAGCTCATTTCGACCTATTGGTCTGAGAGTTGAAAAATTGGAAATATGGGTATGGGACTCAAATTTGGTCATAACAACCTCAGATGACAAATTTGACATCGCTAGAAGATCAAAAATATTGATTTTAGGGTGGTAACACATTTGATTTGATTATATGACTTTTAAATCTCATTTCAATCCTCGGTTTGGAAAATTATAATTTTGGATTTCACGGTTTAACTTTGTGAAAATGATATTTTATTTGAAAATATGACTTCGCCAACGAGTTCAGAACATCGAATTTGTGTGGTTGAATAGTTCGTTTTTGTATATTGGACTCCGAACGAATCCCAGGCACCCCGTCGAAGTCTGTATTGACTTTAAAAAAATCAGCTTTTTTAGCAAAAGTCGTGCAAGAAAAATCTGCAATATTAAATAAGTTTTTGGCCTATTTTGCTCATTTTTCATCTTGCCTCTGAAGAGTTAAATCCTAAAATAGTGTGGGAGCTTAAAAGTGAAACTTGTGGGAGTTTGGATAGCTAGATTAACATCTATTTCTTGATTCTATTACGTATTTAAGGTAAGTATTCACCCTTTTCTTAGTAATTTCTTGATTAATTTCTCAAAACTCCAAAAATCTTAGGGCTTGATTTTAAACCTAAATTTCACTTCTTTTTGCTTGAATAATATTTTTATCTTATAATACTAGTTTTCATCAATTTAACCTTCAAAACAACTCTGACTCTTGATTTTAACTCGGATTTCAAAGATTTTTCCCGGTAAAGTTTAAAAATGGTTTTTCTTCGATTTGAACCTCATTTTTTTACTCGATTTGACTTGGTTTTCATTTTTAGATTTTTAAAAATATGAGGAAAACATTTTTGATGTAAAGTTATGATTTTGCACATTTTTTTTGAAAATCCATTCTCAGGATTCGTTTTGACCCCGAACCAAAAGTAGTCAATATGCATGTCATTGATTTTGTTTTGATGCTTATATTCCATATTTGATGTTTTTGATAGAGTTTGGGATCGTTCATGAAAATTAAGATCACGGGTTTAAAATGTAGTGGACCGGCTTCGACTTTTGAGGTAGGTGGCTTAACTCTTTTTTTTTAAACTATGCTGGGTAGTAAATGATAATAAAAAATGAATGTTAAGGGTGAGAAATAATCATGAAAAATATCTATCTATGTGTTGTGCTCGTGTGGGGTCCTATATTTTATGTAATTATCGAAATTGAGATATTATGTGATATATGTGATCGTGTGGGGTCCTATGTGATATCGATAGTCTTGAATACATGTGAATAATTATATTGTATTTTTAAATTGTTTAATGTGGTACAATTGATGTATTGTGATTATATTCATACATTATTGACATATGGGACATGTGTATATTCATGGATAAAACGAAAATAATGAATGGATACGTGGTTGTGGAAATGTATTATTATGGTTGGTTGTGGAAATACTCATTGTGATTGTTTGTGAGCATTAAATCTTCATATCATACCCATTCATGAAATATTGGTACCACCATGGTAACATCTGAGGAACACTGGCAACACCTGATAACACCTTTCTGATGGATATGCTGAAAAAAAGATATAATATTTATGAATTGTATATGAGTTGATGAACCCTGTATGGGTCTTGCATTGGGAAGCTTGCCTCCGTAGGTCTATACGGGAATTGTGCGATGATCTCGGAGGTTATACGATGACCTCGTGCATCATCATCATCATTATCATATACATTGTACTTACTTTGTTTTGTTTATATTGTGTTGTATTGCTATATTGACTTGTCATTTATGTAATTGACTTATCTTTTTTTACTTGTATTTGATGATCTTGTATATGCATGTTCCTCTTGTTCTGCTTATATGTGATATAATACATACTTTTGCTCTATCTTATTGCGATGAAGTAATATGTATGATACATTAAATAGTTAGTACAGGCAGTATGGGCTACCGTTGTGGCACATTTTCTATTGCAAGTGACGTGCCCTTAGTGTATATTTTGTATGCTTTATTTACTACTTTGCTTGATCTGTCTATGATACCTACTGAGTACAAGTGGACCGCACTCATGCCTACTGTGCCCTTGCGGTGCAGGTCCTAGCTCAAGTACACCTTAACTTGCTTGACTTAGGCAATTGTTGGAGCTTTCAAGGTAGCGATTGGACATTTATGCATCCGTTCACCTCTATCTTTCTATAGTAGTTATGTCTTTACTAGTATTCAAAGATAGATATTATTCCTTTGTATTTATTTTTCTTATGTATTTGATGCTTGAATTGTATTAGTAGTTCTTATACTATTTGACACCTAGTTTTAGGCATGATTAGTATTTTGGATAAATTTTTTCCGTATTGTGATGATTACTTGTGTGGTTTTGCTTCATTCTAGAAGCCTTACCTTGGGTATTTTTGTCTTTTTTTTCTTTTTATAACAATTGGGGTGATCGACTTGTCAAGGTACGCCACGACAAGTGTTATTATGACCCTTGTTTTGGGGTCATGGCAAATTGGTATCAGAGCAGCTAGGTTTATTGGTCTCAACGATGTAAGAATGGGATTCTAATAGAGTCTCGCGGATCAGTACGCAGTTTGTCCGTATCTATCTTCGAGAGGCTATAGGACGTCTTTAGAAAAATTCCCTTATTTTATTCTTTATCATGCAAAGTTCTTCCATACCTTGTGTTTTGAGTTGTGTTTTACTATTTCTATATAGATGGTGTGGCTAATACTATATCTTATTTGTTGAGATATGCAAGGAGAGATTAGTAGAGGTCGCTTGTTAGTTGTAGATCTCGTGAATCTCCTTAGAAGACTTGGGATCAGTTCATCAAGGCTTTCTTAGGGAGATTTGTGCCTTTTATTTTGAGAGACCGTATGAGGGACGAGTTTGATTATTTATATCAAGGCTCCATGATAGTTATTGAGTATGAGGAACACTTCTATGCCCTATCCAGATATTCCTATGATAGCATTTCTACCAAGTCTGAGAAGATTAAAAAGTTTGTGAAGGGTTTGGATGTCTCCATTCAGTTGGCTACGTCTCAAATAGTTGTGTTTGGGGCTTCTTTTTAGAGTATTATAGATCATACTAAGATGACAAAAGACATTCTTAGTGCATCTCAGGAAGGTTCCAATAAAGCACAACATTTTTGTGAGTTTAAGAGTTAGACCTCTCGAGGTAGAGATTTTATAGATTCTTATGAATACCATGGTAGGTCAGTGTAGGCGGGTTTATAGAGTTCAGGTGGTAGACCTTCTAATTCAGCAGTTCAAGATGATTATTCAGGCTAAGTTGTACCTTCTCCTAGTAAGATTGGTCATAGAGGTTGCTATATGTGTGATGAGATTGGCCATGTAGCCAGGAACTGTCCTCGCCAGGTGATTCAAGCTAGTATTATTTCATCTTTGAGGGGTAGGGGTGTTACCAGAGGTGCGAGGGTAGAGGTAGTAGAGCTCGTAGGGGTGTCCATGGGGCCACTTAGGTAGTAGGTGGTCGTGGGGATACCTAGGTAGCTGGTGGTCGTGGTCAGTGTTATGCTATACCAGCCAGACTTGAGGTAGAGACTTCTGATATTGTGATTATAGGTATTGTCCCCATTTATTTCAGACCTACATCTATATTATTTGATCCCAAATTGACTTTTTCCTATATGTCTATGTATTTTGCTTTGGGTTTTGATTCTGTTAGTAAGCCTCTTTCCATTCTTATTTGTGTTTCTACCTCGATAGGTGATTATTTAGTGGTGGATTGGATTCGACGATCTTGTGTTGTGACTTTTGCCGGGCTTGAGACTTTAGTAGACTTGCTTGTGTTGGATATGATCGATTTTGATGTTATTTTATGTATGAATTGGTTGGCTCCTTATCATATTTTCTTCAATTGTTTTGCTAAGACTGTGTCTTTATCTTCCCCGGGTATGCGAAGGATAGCTTGGAAAGGTTCACTTTATTCGGGTCCTAATAGGATTATATCTTATATTCAAGCTTGTAAATTGGTTGAGAGGGGATGTTTGTTTTACTTGGCTCATATTTGTGACACCAATGTTGTTTTGCTTCATTCCTTGGATTATGTTCGTATTATCCGTGAGTTTATGGATGGGTTCCTTATAGACTTACCTGGTATACCTCCAAATTGAGATATTCATTTCGCTATTGATGTAGATCTGGGCACCAAGCCCATTTCTATTGCTCCTTATACGATGGACCTAGTAGAATTGAAAAAACTAAAGGATCAGTTGCAGGCGTTATTGGATAAGGAGTTTATTTGACCTAGTGTTTTACCCTGGGGTGTGCCTGTCTTATTTATGAAGAAAATAGATAGGTCTATGCAGATCTATATTGATTATTGGTAGTTGAATAAGGTATCGATTAAGAATAAACATCCTCTTTCTCACATTGATGATTTATTTAATCATCTTTAGGATGCTGCAGTGTTTTCAAAGATTGACTTGAGGTTCAGTTATCACCAGTTGAGGGTTAGAGCTTCGGATATTTCGAAGACATCTTTTTAGACTTATATGGTCATTACGAGTTCTTGGTCATGTCTTTTGGGTTGACTAATGCCACTATTACATTTATGGAGTTGATGAATTGGGTGTTTTGACCGTAACTCAACTCCTTTGTTATTGTGTTTATAGATGATATCTTGGTTTATTCCAAGAGTGAGGTTGAGCATGAAGAGCATTTGCAGATTGTGCTTTAGAGATTGAGGGATAAGAATTTGTATGCCAAGTTTTCTAAGTTCGAGTTTTGGTTGAAGTCTGTCTCTTTATTGGGTTATTTGGTAACTAAGGAGGGTGTTATGGTTGATCCACCTAAGATTATCATAGTTCGTGATTGGGCTAGATCTACTTCGCCCACCGAGACATAGAATTTGTTGGCTTAGCAGGCTATTATCGGTGTTTTGTTATAGGTTTCTCTTCTGTTGCAACTCTGTTGACCAAGTTGACTCAAAAGAAGATTTCCTTCCAGAGGTCTGACGCTTGTGATATAAGCTTCCAAAAGCTCAAGGATTTGTTGACTTCACCTCTTATCTTGACTTTGACTTGGAAAGTCATGGGTTTTACCATCTTTTGTGATGCTTCAGGTGTTGGGTTAGGTGCTGTATTGATGTACGAGGGCAAGGTGCTTGCTTATGTGTCTCGTCAGTTGAATCCTCGTGAGAGAAATAATCCTACCCATGATTTGGAGTTATGCTTAGTCGTGTTTTCCTTGAAGTTGTAGAGGCACTATGTAATGCCTCGATTTTCTAGAATTGGAATGCTATACAGTGCTCATAATCTCGAAGGACCACAAGCTAACCCTTATATGGTACTTGCTGCATTAACTATATAAAATACTAAATAATGCAGAAAACTGGCAGAAAACTTGTCGTAAGGTTCAAAACGTCTAAAGTAATCAATAGTAAAAACTGAATACTAATACATCTGTCCGAAAAGCCTCTAACTTTCTGAACTGTAGAGTTGATGGGACATGTCCTCAACTAACACATGTCCCCAACTAACTCCGTCTACTGAAAATAAAATGAGTCTAAAGCCATAATAAAATAAGGATTATCCTCAAATGAAGAGGACTCACTGCTATGTCTACTGCTGCTGACTGAGTCTAGACTGCAAAGGGTGCTCTAGATCTCGTGCTTTGGAACCTATGGTATAAGACACCATAGCGCAAGAGAAAAGTATGCGTCAGTACTTTGAATGGATTGGTATGCTAAATGAGGTATGGCTAAAAGAAAGGACTTATACATGAACATAGCTCAACTGAATAATCATGAGAGTACTGCATGAAGACATATGCATAAATGCACAACCATAACTAAAATCATCGTGACTCTGAATACTGAAAATTGGTTACTGCTTTACTGACGTCTGAACTCACTACTAATACTGAGAAACTGAATAATTGAATCTTCTGATATTGATAACTGAGTACTAAAGTTGAGATTAGTCCTATCTAGCGAGTGATCTCTGAATCTGATGATACTGAAGCTGATTAACTGAATCTACTCATATCAATGACTAAGTTCTAAGCTTACTACTATCAACTAACCAAATCTGTGATCAAACCTTTCTAACAGATGATCTCTGAATCACTAATAATGATAAAGAATGATTGTATCTGAGATCAGACCTATCTAGTGAAAGATCTCTGAATATTTTAATAATAGAAATGATGGACTGAGTTTGAGATCAGGCCTATCTGATGGGTGATCTCTGGATCTACTAGTACTGATTTCGTCTAAATTTATGTGAGACCAGGCCTATCTAGCGGGTCGTCTATGAATCTATGGAACTATCTAAGTTCCTTACTGAGATGGGTGACTGTATCTGACAGTCCTAATTTTTTAGTTTTATGCTGAAGACTGATACTGAAACTGCAATTATGGGAGTTCTCGCTTAACCAACATACCCCGAATCTGATCTAGTGGAGTCCAACCCGTAACCCCAGCTGGACGTGGGTCAATATCATGCCACGGATAAAGAGCTCTACTATGGTCAAGCCTCTCTAATGGGTGACCCTGAACAGGAAGTACAGCCTAAGGCAAAATGATAGTCAAGCCTTAATCTAATGGGTGACTCCTGGTCCTGCGCTGGCTATGTAGTTCTTGAGTTCAGGGACTGTTAGTAACGACTCTACCTCTCTAATGGAGAAGCCGTCATCCCTAAACTCGCTCGGTGCTAGTTACTACTCCCAACTGAAGGACTCTAAACTGATTCTTATACTAAACTAAACTGAACTGAATCTGTTACTGATTTTATTATCTTACTTGACTGATCTGACTAAGTTTACTTGATTCCATTATCTGATGAAATACTTCTGAATTCTACTTTCTTTCTAAATACGAGTGAGTTTTGTAACTTACTGAGCTTTACTGAAATCTGAACTGAGTACTGAGCTTGGTTAGATTGAATACTGAGATTTACTGAGTGTCCTTAACTTTTGTCACTAACTAAAATATACTGATCATAGCACGACTGAGATTATCTTGAGAATGACTCGACTCTAGACAAGCAACTAAGTTTTCGAGTATTAAATACCCCCAGGACTCGATAACATAAATAAAGAAGACATGAAAAGTCTTGCATAATAATCATAACAATAGACTATCATTCGCAATATAACCAATGAAGCATCATCTCGAGCACTTGGGAATCTTAAACATGTAATGTAAAGAGAAGCATGCTATTGTCTCATAACTCATCCAACAAAGAGTTCACATGAATAGGAAGACATGTAACATATCATAATTCATTCATTTTGTCCTTCAACAAACTCTTAGCATGCACTAGTTGACATATACTTGGGGATATTATACTTCATGTTACAATAATACTATTTTCTTCACATAAGCAATTTATCAAGCATGTGAGAGGCACCCTTTGGTCATACAATTTTCAACACACCAAATTAACATAATTACATTATTCAACATGCTTCTTGAAGGGGATTTATCATGAACATCACATAATCAACACATACTAAGGTCAAATCTTAAATCTTTATAATCAAAACATGAATCAAAACTAATCAACAACATGAACTTCAATTTTTATTCACATAAATCATGAAAACTCATAAAACATAAACTTTAAAATATTGAAAAGGATTCTTGAACTTCTTGGATGGAAGGAACCCAAGAATCAACATTAAACATACCTTGCTATGTAGTTCTTGAAAGATTCACGGTGAAACCTTGATGATTTGGGTCTTGGATTAGAAACCCTAGGTCTTGTTCTTGAAAAAAATTGAGATAAAATAATCATTTTGGGTTTAATGTGCTGAATCTCATCTAAAGAGTATATATAGGGGTTGGGAAAAGACCCTTTTTACCCTTGGAATTAAAAATCTGGAACTGGAAAAATCCCAATTTTACGTGCTGGCGTGATGCGCCATAATCGCGCCAGCTTACTGGAAATTGGACAATTGGGAAACTAAGCCTTGGCATGATGTGGTGGAAATTGCGTTGCCACTTTGGTTATGAATCGGAAAGACACAGGGATGCGGTGGAACTGCGAAGGCTCACTGAAATTTGACAATATCCATTTTGGCTGGCTCCGTGACATGCTAAAGTTCTAGGTGGCATACTGTCTCACTAAAATAGCTCTAACTATTCGCTCGAGTATCAGATTTGGGAAAATATGGTATCGATGGAAAGCGTATTCAATTCTCTACATGACAAAAAGTTGATATTAGGAAATTCTACATGATTTAAAATATTTCTCACTTTGGAAGTCACTTCTCAATCTTTTAAGCCCAAAATTATACTTCACTTGACACTCTCTAAGGCTCAGACTATGAGAGAACTTTATGGGGTATTACACACTACTTGTATAGAGTTCTTGTGAGATCTTCTCTGATCATCGTAGCCTTTTGTACTTCTTCACCCACTGAGATCTTAATATGAGGCAGCGCCGTTGGCTTGAGTTGCTTAAGGATTATGACTTGACTATTCTCTATTATCTAGGCAAGGCTATTGTAGTTATGGATGCCTTGATTTGAAAGTCAACTAGCATGGGTAGCTTAGCTTATCTTTTGACCCAAAAGAGATATTTGGCCTTAGAGGTCCATTCTCTAGCTGACTAGATGGTTAGACTTGATATTTCAATACCTAGGCATATTTTACCATTTATGAAGGCTAGATCTTTTTTGATGGAGTAGATTCAAGCTTATCAGTTTAACGATATTGGATTAACATTGATTCGAGATAAGGTGTCTAGTGTGGAGACTAAGGAAGCCTTACTTGATTCAGATGGAGTTTTGATAATTGAGATCTGAGTTTGTGTACCAAGAGTGGGTAATTGGATTAGGTTGATCTTGGAGGAGGTCTATTGTTCTAGATATTCTATCCATCTAGGTATGACTGAGATGTATCATGATTTGAGGCAGAACTACTAGTGGAGTGGTATGAGGTATGATATAGCATATTTTTTAGCTCATTCCTTTGTTGTCAGTAAGTGAAGGTCAAGCATATGCTACCTAGTGGATTGCTTCAGAGGTTACCCATTCTCGAGTGGAAGTGGGAACGGATCACCATGGACTTTGTGACTAGTTTGTCTCATACATCTTATGGTTCTGATAGTGTTTGGGTTATCATTTTATTCTGGTTCAAGTCTCATTTAGTGCCGAAAGGTTGACCCATATCTATATTCGTGAGATTATGTGTCTTCATGGTGTGCCGATGTCCATTATTCACATTGAGGTCCTGTGTTCACATCTCACTTTTGGAAGACTTTTTAGGATGAGCTAGGTACATGGGTTGATCTTAGCATAATATTTCACCCCTAGACTGATAGCCAGTCAGAGCAGACTATCCAGGTTTTAGAGGATACCCTCCATGCATGTGTGATGGATTTCGGTGGCCTGTGGGAGCAACATTTGGCTTTAGAAGTGTTTGCATATAATAAGAGCTACTATTCCAGTATTGATATGGCTCATTTTGAGGTATTGTATGGTACGCATTATCACTTCCCAGTTGGTTAGTTTGATGATTTAGAGTTGAGACCTCGAGGTACGGACTTACTTTATGAGTCTTTTAATAGAGTTTGGGTCATTCAGGATAGACTTAGAGCGACATAGAGAAGGCAAAAGTGACATACTAATCATAGACTTTGTGCCTTAAGATTTGGTGTTGGTGATCGTGTCTTTCTTTGAGTTTTACCCATAAAGGGTGTGATGAGGTTTGGAAAGAGGTGCAAGCTAAGCCCCATGTATGTTGGTCCATTTGAGATTCTTTGGATTGTTGGTGATGTGGCTTATGAGTTTGCTTTGCCCCTTGATTTATTAGATTTTCATCCAGGTTTTCAAGTCTCTATGCTTCGCCTCTATATTACTGATGAGTCTCATGTCATTCATTGGTAGTCAGTTCAGTTAAATGAGCGATTGTCCTTTGTTAAGGAGCCAGTCTCCATTTTGGTTAGGGAGTTTAGGCGGTTGTTCTGTAGAGTTATTCTATGGTTAAGGTTCAGTGGCGATATCGAACTGTAGATGAGGCGACTTGGGAAGTCAAGTCAGATATGCATCGCTCTTATCCTTACCTCTTCATTGATTCATGTATTTCTTTGTCTTAGTTAGAGGATGAACTAGATTTTTAGTGGTGGATGATATAACGACTTAAAAATTTGATGAAATATGTGAAATTTATGATTTTATATGATTTGACTATTTTACCTCTTCCTATAGTTGCATTATGGTATTTAGTGGGTGTGGGGGTAATTGGGATGGGTTTTGATCATTTTGGTACCATTTATGCGATATTGTAGTTTTTGATGACTTCGAGAGCGTTATTTTGGACTTATGTGGATATCTTTTGATCCGTGCAATAGATGACTGAACGGACTATGTCAGCATCTCTGAAATATCAATTTTTAGGCTAGGTATACCTTTGGTTTGGGTCCCGATGCAGCCGAGCTCATTTTGACCTATTGATTTGAAAGTTGGAAAATTGAAAATATGGGTGTAGACCCACATTTGGTCAAAACGACCTTGGATGGAAAATCAAACTTCGCCACCATATCCAAAATATCAACTTTAAGGTGGTAACATGTTTGGTGTGATTTCACAGCTTTTAAATCTGATTTTGACCCTTGGTTTGAAAAATTGTGATTTCAAGTTTCAGGGGTCAACTTTGTGAAAATGATGCTTTTTTTTTGAAAGTATGAATTTACCAACACATTTGAAATTTTGAATTTAGTGTGGTTGCATAGTTCATTTGTGTATATCGGACTCCAAACGAATTTCGACCACCTCATCAAAGTTCGGATTGAATTTAAAAAATTACCTTTTTAGCAAAAGCTGTGCAGAAAAATCTGCAATAATAAATAGCAGTTTTTGCCCTATTTTGCTAATCTTTTATCTTGCCTCTTTAGAAATAAACATTAAAATATTGTGGGTGCTTAATAGTGATGCTTGTGGGAGCTTGGATTGCTATATTAACATCTATTTCTTGATTCTATCACGGATTTAAGGTAAAAATTCGCCACTCCAAAATCCTTGCGGCTCAATTTTAAACCCTAATTTTACTTCTTTTCAGTTGAATAATGTTTTTATTTACAATTACTTATTTTTCATTAATTTAACTATAACACCCATACTAATCCTAGCTCGATTCAGCTCGTAGTTCCATACTTAAGGGGTATAAGACTTGAAATTTTTACTAAGTGTTGAGGACTTAGCCATTTTCAAGACTCCTAAACTTCAAGGAGTTTTATTTTGGTCTTTCCGACCCCGAGATGTTAGTTTTTGAGTTAATTCATGTTTAGAGGTGTAAGAAGCATATCTCAGAGAAGTTTTAGATTTTCCAGACAAGGATTGGATCATGTTTGGATCATGAATCCATCAAGTCACTGTGATAGCTCTGCGTCATGGTGCTATTCTCATTGGAACATATACCGCATCGTGGTAAGAGTGCTGTGCCAATTCTTGATTTATAATTTAAATAGATGTGTCATATTCTTTATCCTAGTATGTGAGTGCTTGTGAGGTGAAAAATGTTCATAGAAATCACTTAGAACAAAGTTGAGCTAAGAGCCTTTGATTCATCCAAAGTTTGGTGTTCGATCCTACAAGGGTTAACTTTGAAAATGTATAACTTTTGACAATATGGAATTTTTCAACTCAAGACTACTGAATTGTAGAAAATTGAATTAACTTTTCAACGATACCAATTTTGCCTTAATCCGATACCCGAGCGAGATGTTATGATCATTTTTGTCAGAACTAGCAGGCCACCATGATAAGACCGCATTGCGGTGACATAGTTGCGTCCAAAATTTTTGGTTTAAATGATTGAGGGATAATTGGGTCTTTTCCCACCTCAGCCCAATCATTCACGACCTAATTTAGGGCATATTTTAGGTCGTTATTGGCCCTTCTTCTACAAATAAGTCTCAGTAAAAACCCTCCCCTTTTTCCAAGAACAAATTCAATTCCTTTTCCCCCAATAAATCAAGAATCCATGTTTTCTCACATCCAAGAATCTTCAAGAAAGCTTTAAGAATGGTGTTTCTTTCCCAAGTTAAGATGTTTAAGGTATGTAGGAGTTCATCTATGGGTCCCTTTTCACCAATGGAGCCCAAAAAGCTTTTCTTTAATTAAAGATATGAACTATCCCTATTGTTTATGAAGTATCATATATTCAAGATGAATATAAATCATGATTTCCTAAGTAATTTGACTAAATTCATGTCCAAGGATGTTTTCATGAAAAGTTAGGTTATCTCATGCTTTAAGTTTCGATTCCATGACGTATCCAATTGAATTTTATGTTATAATATCGAATTATGAACTTTGAAATTTCTATAAGTGTTTCCAAGTGAATTAATCGATTCATGCTTTGAGTTTCAAGTTTCCATGTCCTATTCCATTGATTAAATGTTAAATCCACAACTTATGAATTTAGTCATGCACTCCTGTTTTTTTCACATGTACATCATATTTCCATGTTCAAGTTAATGACTCTCATTTGTTTGATCAAATGTCTAAATGTTGGGTTTTTAGAACTGATCCATACTGTGGTTTTTAAAAATTTATATGTCATCATTGTTATTTAAAATTAGTTCTGGTGCGTTATGAATACCCGACACCTAATTGTTTACATAATTTTAGTATCTTTCGAATGACTTCAGATATACCATTAGTATTATCATTCAATCAGTTATTATGATCAGTTGTTTGTTTTGTTAAGCTTAGTTCAGTCCAGTAATCAGTGTCAGTTTAGTTGGGAGTAGGAGCAAACCTAGGTATGGGGGATCACCCGCTAGCTAGGACTAGGTCCTTAGAAGCAATCTCTAAGTTCCAGAACTATGTAGCCAGTGTAGGATTATCAGATGTCATATGCCAGTTTATGACTAATATTCTATGAGATTTCACCCACTAGTTTAGGACCGACATTCTCTGAGGGGTCACCCACCAGTTTAGGACTGACTTTCTAGTCCTTTGGGACACCAATTGATTGGATCCACACAGCCATGTGTTGTGCCCATGGCACGGTACCGACACTCTCCAACTGGGGTAGCTGGTTGGACCTCGATTAGCTTAGATTAGGGCATGCGGTTAGATGATACCTCCCACAATCTTAGTGCAATATTCAGTCTAGAATTCAATTCATGTTTTCTTAACCAAAGCATACAAATTACCAGTCATTCAGTTATCAAATTTTAGTATTTCAATTTACAGATTATTTAGGAAATGTATTTATATGCTTGGTCTTTCATTCTTAGGTATCACAGTTTTCATGCATTTATGCTCAATATATATTATTATATTTAGACCCTTGAGTTATGTTATTTTCTACTTACACTTAGCATGCATGATTTAAGATTACGTATGAAATCAGTTTTACTTAATGCATTCACCCCCTCTTACTTAGTATATTCTAGAAGTACTGATCTATAAATACATCTATATGGATACATTGTTTCATAATGTAGGTACCAGTTGTAGCCCACATATCACGATCAGACAGTTGTAGATTTCAGCCAGCAGGTGATTAGTTCTCCTACTTCGGGGACTTTGGTCAGATATTGTTCTTGTACTTTAATTTATTACTCATATGTATTGATTAGTAGTAGATGGAGTTATGCTAGCTAACTATAGTCAACATAGTAGAGGTTTTATAGATGTCAGTTAGAGTCAGTCATGTAATTTTAGTTCTCTCTTCAATTTTATTAGATTGTAAATTGTATCAGTATTATAATTCTTCCTAGATTTTTTCATTATTATATATCTACACAACAGAACCAGTTATTTGATATATTATAAATCAGTTGCTTTACAGTTTGTCAATTCATGGGTGGGTTGGGATCACTTGTGGTTCCAAGCACCGTATTATGACTAGGGGGTAGTCTTGGGTCTTGAAAACCTTGTTATCAAAGCTCGGATTTCAAGTGTCCTAGGGTGTCTATGAAGCCATGTCTAGTAGAATCTTGCAGAATGGTACGACGTAGTTTTTACTTTTCTTCAAGAGGCTACATGGCATTTAAGAAATATTTTCCTTCTTTCAAGTCTCAGATCGTCCTATAGAAAGGTTCTCTAAGAAACTTGTACAGATTCTCATCTTGCTTCATAACTCTACCTTATTTTCAAGGTAATAGAAATAGAAGAGCTTAAATCCTTACAGATAGAACATTCTCAGGTATTTCCCACAGATTATTATGGGATTGTATACAGGATTAAAAGGATCCCATCAGTGCCCTTATGTTCTAAAGTTTTAAAGATTTCATTCATGTTCAGGAAAAATTGTGCATTAAGCCATAGTCAGAGGTGCTTTTAGATCCCTTCTTAGCATCCTATGACAATAAATAATCTAGAGTTTGAAGCATGAACCCAGAAGTTTAGCAACAGTAAAGTGGGGATAGTGTTTGTCTAAATTTAGTAGACTTTTTATCCCTATGGCTAGTTATATGAAGGTGAATCAATAGGATTGAATTAGTGTATGCAAGAATTTAATTTTTTAATTCAAAATTAAGTATGATGATGTGTGTATGATATAGAGGTGTACCCAAGGTGATATGGGATTATATTATTTCTAAGTTTTAACATTGTGCATACTTAGATAGTACCCTTGAGTTGTAAATTATGAATGAGGCTATGTATCATATGATTTTCTTATTAGCTAAGCTATGGGTTATATGGTGATTGTTGGGTATATAGGCATGATGGTAATTCTCATGGTTTAGGGAGAAATATAAGTTTAGAGATGTGATATTAGTAGGCTATGGTAAAATTTAGCATGGTCAATTAAAAGTTTGGGAATATACATGTTAAGTGTTAGAATCTAAGTTTGAATCTTTGAAGGTTGAGCTAATAGAAAGAAGATTTGAAATTCTAGATGCTGTGAACTCAGGGTGTGGTGATACTCTTGAAAATTCTATGTTAATCAGTGTTTAAGTTGTTATATCTTGGCTATTGGGGCTTTCGAAAGTTGAGAGTTGTATCTTTGAAGAAAGTATTAACAATGGGTTTTACACTCTTAGGTGGAGTCTTTCAGGGTGAATTTGTTACTGAGGTGTTTTGTCATATCTCAAACTTTAGAGCAAAGTGGTTCACATACTTATAATGATAGTTTAAAACTAAGGGGGAGATGATAGAACAAGTAACCAAGTCAAGCTCTCAGATTCTAGCAGTAATGCCAGTGTGTTCTAGAACAGCAGTAAGGGAGGAAGATGCCTGACCCATTCTTATCTCAGTGCAAAGTATTGTATTCCAGTCATCAAGACATCTAGTCATGCCTTATGAGTCAGCCCTTTGATCATAGCTTATATTTGTCCACTTACCATAGAATCATGTATAAAGAGTTCTAGTTCACTCAGCAATAAGAATCATATTCCATGAAATTATGAACTCCAAATTTAGGTCATGCAACTCATGACTCATATACTCATGCCTTATAGTAAGTTCAGTTCCAGGTACTCATACTACTCTCCTAATGATCAGTAAAATTCTATTTATGTCATATATGCCCTCAATTTAGATCTCTTTGATGAATCGATAATGTTGATACTGTAGTCCTTAGGCCTCAGTTAAGTGTCAAACTTATTCTTCCATGCTTCAGGTCCTCATGTTCTAACCTATCAGTGACCTTTCCTTTGGTTTAGATGGTAATGATGAATAATTATTTAGATGAGATAAAGTAAACATTTTTTATTAATGAAAGATTGTTGTATGCTTGTTTTAGCTAAGGCTGTAAGTGTGAAGTAAGATTGAGGTCAAGTTTTTGATATATATCATGGTTAGTTAAAATTTTATGTGTTTTATTAGGGTAGTGCATGGATATAGTTATTGATAGAGGTTTAGATGATTTGAGAAAGATGTTTTTATGGGTGTTTGTTTAGACGTGCATATGTGTTTATGAAGATAGGCTTGAATGTCGTGTTTTATATATGTGGATGAATGTATTACACGTTAGTGAATGTCTAGTAAGAGGTTAATGTAGTTGTTGAAGTGTTAATGAGAATTATTCATGAGATGACGAGTTGTGAAAACATAGGGTGTATCGAATTCATGATTCAGACTAGTATTACAATATTATGTGTGCACTTTGTAGATCCGAGTACGCTTGAACATAGTGAGAGAATTCAGTTAAGCTCAGACTTCAGTAGGTAGAGTTATCAGTGCCCATGTGAATATTTTAAGTAGCCTTAAGTGAAATGCAGTTTTGAAGTGGAATGTATAGTTGAATGTAAGCTTTAAGCATAATTCAGTTCGTATAGCCAGCAATTAAGTTTAGCAGTTAGACAGATAAATTCCTATAGTTTTTCCATTTTTTGATCTAGTCTTACTATATGAAGTTTCATGAGCATGGCCATTCCAGGAGTAATTTGTTTGCATCCATGTAAATTGTGAATCTAGTTCAGTCCATGCATTATGTTTCAAATTAAGATATTTAGTCATGATTTAGTCCGTAAATGTCCTGTTCAATATCTCAGTCATTCCTTTGTATTTCAGCCAAGTTAGTATTATTCGGGGGATGAATGATCCCAAGGGGGAGATGTTGTAGTACCTCGAGTTTTTATGTCCTAAATCTTTTCTATTTTCTTCACGAAACTAGATCCAGCTGGAGGTAATGGTTATTCATAAGTTGACTCTCTTATTTCTATCTCAACCTTATAACCATTCTCATGTCATTATATGTATTCAAGAAATCAGTTCATTTCATGATATTCAGTTTATGTATCATGTTTCAGAATTAGTTATGCGATCATGTTCCAAGTTATGCATGTTCAGTATATGATCTCAGTTACCTTGGTATAGTACTCTCAGTCTAACCAGTCTCATTCGAGGATGAATATTCCCAAGGGGGAGATATTGTAATACCTCGTACTAATCCTTGATTAATTTAGCTCTTGGTTGAATACATAAGCGGCTTAAGGCTTTAAATTTTCCCCAAGTGTCGGGGACTTAGAAATTTTCAAGACCCCTAAACTTTGAGGATTTTTATTTTTGTCGTCCCAACCCCGAGATGTTATGTTTTGAGTTAATTAATGTTCAAGGTTGCAAGAAACATGTCTCAGAGAAGTTTCGGATTTTTTGGATGAGGAATGAGTCATGTTTAGATCACAAATCCAGCAAGTCACCACGATAGTCCCACGTCATGGTGCTATTCCTGTTGGCACTATACCGCATCACGGTAAGGGTGTTATTCCCCAAGAACAAATTCATTTCCTTTTTTCCCCAAGAAATCAAGAATAAAAGTTTCTCCAAGTTCAAAAATCTTCAAGAAAGCTTCAAGAATCGTGTTTCTTGCCCAAGTGAAGAAGTTTAAGGTATATGGGAGTTCATTCATGGGTCCTCTTTCACGCATGGAGCCCAAAAATCTTTTCTTTAATTAAAGATATGAACTTTCTCTTTTGTTTATAAAGTATCATATATTCAAGATGAATATAAATCATGATTTCCTTACTAATTTGTCTAAATTCATGTCCAAGGATGTTTTCATGAAAATTTAGGTAGCTCATGCTTTAAGTTTCAATTCCCATGATGTATCCAGTTGAATTTCATGTTATAATATTGAATTATGAACTTTGCCATGTCTACAAGTGTTTCCAAGTGAATTAATCTATCCATGCTTTGAGTTGTAAGTTTCCATGTCTTATTCCATTGATTTCATGTTAATTCTCCACCTTATGAATTTAGGCATGCACTCATGTTGTTTTCACAAATATATCATATTCCTATGTTCAAGTTCATGACTCTCATGTGTTTGATGAAATCTCTAAATGCTGAGTTTTGAGGAATGATCCCCTACTATGGTTTTTAAAGATTTATATATCACCATTGTTTTTTTGATTCAGTGCTGGTGGGTTATGATCACCCGATACCTAATTGTTTACATAATTTCAGTATCTTTATGATGATTTAGATATACCGTAAGCATTATCATTCATTCAGTTATTATGATCAGTTGTGATCGGTTAAGCTTAGTTCAGTCCTGTAATCAGTGTCAGTTCAGTTTGGAGTAGGATTTAAAACTGAGAGAACCTAGGGATGGGGGTTCACCCGCCAGCTAGGACTGGGTCCTTAGAAACAGTCCCTAAGTTTCAAAACTATGTAGCCAGCATAGGATTATGAGATTTCATCCGCCAGTTTAAGATTGACATTCTCTGAGATTTCACCTGCCAGTTTAGGACCGACATTATCTTAGGGGTCACCCACTAGTTTAGGACTGACTCTGTAGTCCTTCGAGACACCTGTTGAGTGTATCCACACAACCATGTGTTAGTGCCCATGGCACGGTACTAACGCCCTTCCAACTAGGGTTACAGGTGGGACCCCAATTAGCTCAGATTGGGGCATGTTGGTTAGATAATATCTCCCACAATATCAGTGCAATATTCAGTCCAAAATTCAGTTTAAGTTTGCTTGACCAAAACATACAGATTATTAGTCATTTAGTTATCTGATTTCAGTATTTTCGTTTACAGATTATTTTAGAAATGTTTATATATTCTTGATCTTTGATTCTCAGATATCACAGATTTCATGTATTCATGCTCAATATATTTATATATTCAAATCCTTGAGTTTGTCATTTTCCACCCCAAAGTTTTAGACCATGTCTTAATACAGTATCCATGTTTTACTATTTTTTTAGCTTCAGTTCTACTTAAATTATAAAAATAAAGTTTTAAGAAACTAAGTGTAGTGATTCACCAGCTTATCAGATTATATTTATTATACATGTTTTAAGACACTTCAACTTTCAGTTTATTTTAGCCTCTTGGTGAGTCTACTTACACTTAGCATGCATGATTTAAGATTACGTATTAAATCAGTTTTACTTATTTCATTCACCTTCGCTTACTCAGTATATTTCAAAAGTACTGATCCACATATACGTCTGTACAACTACATTATTTCATAATATAGGTACCAGTTGTAGCACACATATCATGGTTAGACAATTGCAGATTCCAGCCAATAGGTGATGAGTTCTCTTGCTTCGGGGACTTTAGTCTGATGTTGTTCATGTACTTTACTTTATTACTCATATGTATTGATTAGTGGTACTTGGAGTCATGTCTCAGCTATCTATATTCAATATAGTAAAGGCTTCATATATTTAATATATTATAAATTAGTTGGTTAACAATATGCCAGTTCATGGGTTAGCTTTGGATCACTTGTGGTTCCAAGCACCGTGTTACGACTAGGGGGTAGTCTCGGGTCTTGGCATTAACCTTCAAAACAGCTTCGATTCTTGATTTAACCCGGATTTCAAAGATTTTACCTGGTTAAGATAAAAAATGGTTTTTCCTTGATTTGATCCTCATTTTTGACTTGAGTTTTCAGCTATAGATTCCTTAAAATATGGGGAGTACGTTATTGAAGTACAGTTAGGATTTTGCCTTTTTTTTAAAACACATTTCCAGGGTCCTTTTTGACACCAAACCAAAAGTAGTCAATATGGGTGTCGGTGGTTTCGTTATGACAGGTAGATTCCATATTTGATACTTTTAGTGGAGTTTGGGATCATTCGTGAAAAGTAAGATTGCGGGTTCAAAGTATAGAGAGTCGATTTTAGCTTTTGAGGTAGGTTATAACTTAACTCTTTCAAACTAGGTTGAATAGTAAATGATGGTACAAAATGCAAGTTAAGGGTGAGAAATAATCGTGAAAAATGTCTATCCATGTGTTGTATCCGTGTGGGGCCTATATGTGATATAATTTTTGTAATTAAGATATTATGTGATCTATGTGACCGTGTGGGGTCCTATGTGATATTGATAGGCTTGAATACATGTGAATAATTTTATTGTGTTTTTAAAATGCTTAATGTGATGCCATTGGTGTATTGTGATTATATTCATACTTTATTAGCATATGAGATATGTTGAAATTCATGGATAAAATGAAAATAATGAGTGGGTATTGGCTCATGTGGTTGTGGAAATGTATCATTGTGGTTGGTTGGAGAAATATATCATGTGGTTGGTTATGGAAATATATCATGTGGTTAGTTGCGGAAATACTCATTGTGAGTGGTTGTGAGCATTACTTCTTCATATCATACTCATTAATGAAACATTGGTTCCACCTGGCAACATTTGAGAAACTCTGGCAACACCTGATAACACCTATATGAAGGATGTGTCGGAAAGAAGATATGATATATGTGAATTGTATAAGGGTTGAAGAATCCCCCATGGGTCCTACGTTGGGAGTCAAGCCTTCGTAGGTGTATACGAGGATTGTGCAATGATCCCAGAGGTTGTGTGATGACCTCGTGTATCATCATCATCATCATCATATACATTGCACTTACTTTATTGTGTTTATATTGTGTTGTTTTACCATATTGACTTACCATTTATGTAGTTGTCTTATCTTCTTTTACTTGCATTTGATGATCTTGTATATGCACGTTCCCTCTTGTTCTACTTATATGTGATATAATGCGTACCTGTGTTCTATCTTGTTGTGATGTTGCAATATATATGATATATTAGAACTGTTAGTGCAAGCGGTGTGTGATACTGCTGTGGAACATTTTTTGATTGCAGGTGATGTACCCTTAGTGAATATTTTGTATGTTTTATTTACTAATATTTTTGGTCAGCCTATGATACCTACTGAGTACAAGTGGACTATACTTATGCCTACTGTGCCCTTTCGATGCAGGTACTAGCTCGAGTGTGCCTCAGTTTGCTTGACTCGGGTGATTATTGGAGCTTTGAAGGTAGTGGTTGGACATTCACGCGTCCGAAGTTCACCTCTATCTTTCCATAGTAGTTATGTCATTAGTATTCAAAGATAGATATTGTTTGGATTGTTGTTTTCTTCATTGTCATGATTACTTGTATAGTTTAACTTAGTTCTAGAAGCCTTTCCTTGGGTATTTCTATCTTTTCTTTTTTCTTCTTGTATCAGTTTGGGTGATAGGCTTACTTGTCAAGGTACGCCGCGACAAGTGCCATCATGACCCTTGTTTTGGGGTTATGATAGTTTTGTTTCCAAATAAAAATTTCTCTTTTGATTTTGTGTATTTTGATCAATTTTTGGGTAAATCTACTTCTTTTCATATTAGCGAAGCTCATTTTTTGTTGGCTACAATTTAGGTGTTTGTATTTTTAAAATATCTTGTATTTTTAGAGTAGGTTATACTAAATATGATGTCAACTACCTGTTAAGAAAAACTTTAGCCGATAACTGGTTTCTAATTGATTCATTTTTATTTTGTTGCTAGCGTGTTTATATTAGGATATACTATATCATGCATATTGTTATAATATTATTTATTAAATAACTGTTTATTTATTTATTTGATTCACTAAGGTGTTGTACTAAATTGATCATTTTGTCATATATGTGTATAGAATTTAAACTTATACACAGAAGATTGAATCATCAGTTCTTATAAGTTGAAGTTATAGTTCAAAATCATAATGAAAATTTGGACAAACCATCTGATTGTAGCACGAGATTAGATGTAATTTATCTTGTTTACGAAAATGATATAATTCTAACTTCTCGTGCTAGTGCATTTAATACGTATTGAACAGGACCTAGTAGAGATAGTTGTTTTAGATTGGATAATAAAAAGACATTCTCTAAACTGATAAATGTACTTATAATCTTAAGTTTGATATAACTATTATGATCTCTATATGTTATTTATTATTTTCATTTATTAAAAGTTGAGAGTCTAAGATGGGTCAATATTCCTAGTAGATTGGATGATAATGATATATATTAGTGAAATAATAAGTTAGTTGATGGAATCTATGTCCTAATATAGAGAATGATGATAGACCTTTCTATGAGAAGCTTATAACTTTTCATGTGCAAACTCGGACGGTGGATCTATGAATTTAACATATGATATAAGTTAAGCGTTACTCCAAAAGAAATTTTATTATATTAAATTCTTCAGTAATTTGATTTATTGATTAGTATTTATAATTATAATATGTGAATTACACAATTATTGAAAGAAAAATTTTGAAATAAAATAGAGGAGTGCAATTACAAATTTTTAGTGGAATAATTTGTAATTTACTATGGCAAGAATAATTCAAATTAGTATTTTGTACTATTTTCATTATAGGGAGCCTATAAAATTAATTTTGGGGTCTCTACGGTGCCTATATTAAATCAGAACTCGAAATTCTATTTTCAGAAGGAAAAAGAGAAGTCACCGCCTTTTCTTATTCAAAAAGATATATACATGTGTTTTTTTCCCTCTTTGGTCTGGGATAAGTATCTCTATAAATAGTGATTTTCCTAACCTAAAAATTTAATTCAATAATCTATTCGGTACTTACCAACCCACGTATTTAGAGAGTTTGGATGTGAATTTTTAATCACTGTAGAAGACCGCAGAATTGAAGAAGGGCTTACTTCAAGATATCTGATTATGCTTCAAGAGGTATTCATAGATTAATATTCAACATGCTTTATGTGAACTACATGTTTATATTTTTTGTCTATAATTCATGTAAGCAGTATGATTCTAGAATATTTTCGTTGTGTACTATTTTCCAACATGGTATTGATGTCATCTTGATATTTAACCCAATTCTTAAATTATAAATTATAATGGCAAGAAAAAGGTTGAATTTGATTGTCCATGTGTTTGATGTCAGAACAATAGTAAAGAAGCATAATTGACATCACAAGCCCTTGTTACAGCTTTATAGATAATCTAGGCGCGATATATATATGTGCGACGATGACCAGTTTATTTCATTATTTTTTTGTCTGGTTGAAAATCATGTGAAATATAGTCACGTGTTGAGAGGAAATGTATACAACGACACAAAATCTTGTTGTTTATCCCATATTACTGAATTATTTAACATAATGAAAACATGGGTTACATTAAGAAATTCTAGTGTTGATGGCATGAGAAAAATAGTGTTTAAAAGAAGCAGAAATCTTTATGTATCATTCTTGTCAAATTAGAGAAGAAATCTTAACATTGTGTTAACTGCTGAAGAGTATAAATTTGTACTCTGTAAAGAATGTCCTTTGAAATCAGAGACCGTGTTTTGAAGATATTGAGTCTTCTAATGAACTAGAGGTCTTGAGGGCTGAAATTGATAATGACTCAAAGGTTGAGATGACATTAAAATCTTTGTCAGACAATTTTCAACAGTTTCGACTGAACTATAATGTGAATAAGATGAGTCTATCTTTCACGTTATTGTTGAATGAGCTGTAGAAAACAAAAACTTTTATAAAACAACATGCACCAGTTGTGTCACTCTGTGTTGAGAAAGGTTCTACTTCTAAATCGAAAGGTAGACAAAAGAACAAAAAGACTCACAATCCTAAGACAGTTGTAGCTCCAACAGGAGGTGTGAAAAGCCTAAAGATAAGTGTTTTCATTACAAGATGTCAGATCATTAGACAGAAAACTATCAAGTTTTTCTAGCCAAGATGAGAAACAAGACAGAAAACTCACTTTCACTTGTTGTTGCACCATTTTTAGCAGCTATTTTATCACTTGGTGGTGTGTAGATTCAAGAATCATTAATCATATCTGCACTACTTTAAAGGGGTTTCAAGAAACTTGTAAGCCAATTAAAGTTAGCATTTTTCAAGCAGACAGTTCAGCAGCTCCAGCTTTAGCACTAGGAAATATTAGTATTTCATTTGGTAGTGATAGAGTTTTAATTTTAAAAAAACGCAATATATGAACCTACTATTAGAAGAAATTTAATTTCACTTTCTAAAAATTTGAGAGATAGTTATAATTTTAGTTTTTTATATAACGATTGTGTTATTAGCTATAATAAATATTTTATCTCTGCTAGTACATTGATTGATGATCTTTTCGTTATTAATGTCTGTTCTGAATCGCCACAAACTATTGAATTGAATAATGTTAACCTTTCAAGTAAAAGAAAATGTTCTTCCTAATTTAATGAAACTTATTTTTGACATTTATGTCTATGTCAAATAAATTTAGACTTAATTTTTCGGTTGGTTCAAGATGGACCTTCAGTTTCATTAGAAGTGGAGGCATTACCAACATGTGAATCCTGCTTAGAAGGAAAAATAATTAAGAGAATTTTTTCCTTAAAATAAAATAGAGCAAATGATAAATTAGAGTTAATTCATTCTGATTTATGTGGCCGAATGAAAGTTCAAGCGAGAAGTAGTTATGCGTATTTCATGACTTTTATTAATGATTAGTCAAAATATGGATATATTTATTTGTTTGACCATAAATATGAGTGCTTTGAGAAATTTAAAGAGTTTAAGATAACAATTAGCATTAATTTGTTTTAATTTGTATGGCCGAATGAATGTTTAAACGAGGGGTAGTTATGAGTATTTTGTGACTTTTCTTAAATATTATTTAAAATATGGATATATTTATTTGTTGGACCGTAAGTCTGAGTGTTTTTAGAAACTTAAATAGTTTAACACAGAAATGAAAAAACCACATGAGAAATAGATCAAGTCACTATGATCTGATCGTGGTGGATAATAATGGACGTAAGCCTAGTCTGAAACATGTTTGAATTTGAAGACGTCCAGTATATGTGGTGAAAGGAAAGGTAGAAAATTTGAAACCAAGATTGTAAGTATGTGTTCTTATTAGGTACCCTAAAGGAACGAAAGACGATTTATTTTACAATCCTTAAGAAAAGAAGATCGTTGTAAGTAATAATTCAAGTTTATAGAATTTTTTTTTAACAAATCACATTCTCAAAAATAAATTAGCTTTACGGTAATCAAGAAAAAAGGTAACAAATTAATCTACTAACAATAATGAAAATCAAATCCAAACTCCAGATATCAGAGTTAACCTACCATTGTATTTTATTAGAGGAAGCAATGTTATAGACATACAATTCCACCAGTACAAATTTCTAAAAGTCTGTTGAACCAAAGTTATGAGGGTAGAACTTAGCAAATTGCACTAGAGAAAGAAGTCATTGATGGCCCAACACCGTAAGTTGATAAGGATCATATAGAGACACAAAATTCAGGAAATGATGTGGTTCAACCACAAGATCATGATAGTATAATTGCCTCTATGCCTACCCCTACAACTGTAGTGAGTTTTCATAGTAGGAGAGAGATAAAAAAAACCCACTCAATATGCACTCTTGGGAGAGTCATTTAATAGAAATCATGAAGTGTTAAATACCATGCCCTTGAATTATGATGAAGAACTATAGTATAAAGATGCAAAGATAAATAGACTATTGCTATTGTAATGACCCTTCATTTTATTTTTCATATTTTCACTTATTTTTGCCATTAGAACTTTTCCATATCTTCCCCAAGTCATTTATGACTTTTTGGGACTGGCAGTTCAATTATCGGGTAGTTCATTTAATTTTTTGAGTCAATTTTCTATTTTGAAGTCTTCGATAGATCGAAATGACCACTGGGCAAAAAATCTAGTCAAATGATATTATGACCCGAACCAGGACTTGGTCGTGATAGGTATCTCAAGTCTTCCATGGACTACAAACCATTTCCTTAACCTAATCTCAAGAGCACAATAGTAATATTAATAACAATGTGTAAGCCAATTAAACAATAATTAAAGATGAATAGATAACTCTATGAAAACAATAGATAACTCTATGAAAACTAAAAGTTAATCAACAACCAACCAACCCACGCTGTCCACAACAGCCTCTAAAACAAAATAACATCTAAGTCGGGATATGCCCCTGATTATGATCAAAAGGAATCCAAAAGTACTAGTCAAAGATATAATAATGAAATGATAAGGCCTTCCCAAGGAAGAAGGCTCATCATTTCACTATAACTCGACATATGTTCCAATCCACCTAACGCTGTACAAGAGCAACCGATGTGTCTTCGGAACCTACATTATAAAATGATGTAGCATCCTAGGACGGTTAATAGGATTATCACTGACATGTAACTCAGGAAAAGTGACAAAATAATGTCATGTCCAAAATTAGTCAAAACCACATTCACACATTCATATATACATATATAAGATGCCAGGATAGGGTAAGGGTCATGAACATTAGAGTTTTAAACCATTAACCTAGACTATGTATTTTGACCCGTACTAAAGGCACCAATGGGCTATATGGGTTCCGCTCCACCTGTTGAAAAGGTCCCAATATGTGTTAGTCGCACAAACTGAGGAAAATCCATAGGAAAACTAAAACCACCATGGGCAATAGACGTCCCATAGTTATATATATATATGTCAAGTGTGTGGAAATCACACGGTCATATAGACCCTCAACGCCGACAAATGTGGTTTTCAGTGTTGATCCCCCCAAACTTACACCTTCACGGTGAACTACACAACCCTCTTTAAGCCTAATTAAAATAATTACACATAAACTAGTCCATTAACTTAGGAGTCATTCATTAAGACATTTATCACTTGGTATCGTTATACAAATACGCTTGCAAGCTAAATTTAACATGCCAAACCAATTCTCTTAACCAAATTGGACTCCCAATGTTTCATTAAAATCCAGTCCATGGTCACCAAGGCCATCTAAATCCATTTTTACATACATTAATGCAATGTATTTGGGTTAAAAAATAAGTTAAATCATGCAATTTTCTGTAATTAAAATCAAATTTACAAATGAGTTGAGGTTTATGCAATTCCCAGATAAAATTCATTCAGTTTGGGAAAATGCATGTTCCCCAATCCTATCATTTAAATAATATACCAATCCTGTGCCAAAAACATCAATTTAAAACATAAATAATCAATTCTAAACATGAGAGAAGTAATTCAATCAGTGATAACCAAAATACCTCAACCCAATTTCAAAACCCACAATTTAAATCACATGAAAATCTATTAAATTTATGGCACAATGTAAAACTAAAGTTTAGGGAAGAGAAACATGCCTGAAACACATAAGAATTTAAAGTCATTTTGATGTTTGGAGCCTGGATAATGAATTCTCTATGAAACCTTAAGCTTTCTTGGTTGAAAAGTTAAATATGAATAAAGTAGAGTTTGATCTTTCAAAACTTAAGGAAAAAGGTCTTTTTTTATGTTTATAAGTCGTGGAAAGGGTGAAAAGATCAAAAGACCGTCACCCCTAAGTGAAAAAACAAAACTAGACAAAATTAACACCTTGGGCATGGCACACTAGTATCACGGAGGTTATCCCCTGTGCCACATCAATACGCAGAGGTTAACCTTTGTGAAGCAGTGATATCGCAGACCCTCACTACCTCGAGGTCCCAAAATGACCCCAAGCGTCTTTAAAAAATTCCAAAACTTTCCCAAATTACCATTTTGACACCCCTAAACATAGATCAAGTTAAAAATCGATGTCACACATACAGGAAAATCAAAATAAAATGATTAAAATTTTAATGAGTCTTAAAAATAACCTTGTATGCAATATTGACTGTCCCAAAAACTTTAGAATATCAATTTTAGGCTAGGAATATTCGTGGTTTAAGTACCGAGGCACTCGGGATCATTTCAACCTATTGGTTGGAAAGTTCAGAAAATAAAATATGGGTGTGGTACTCACTTTTAGTCAAAAAAACCTCATATGGAAATTTTGACTATGAAATTAAGTATAGAACAACAAATTTAATGGGGTATCATTGTCCATTTACGAATATTGGATTTTCAATGAATCCCGAGGGGCTTGCAGATACTTTAAAATTCTAAGTCTCAGTTATGCTAGTGCACTCACTAATAGTAAGCCAGGAGTTGCAATCGCAACACTATTAGCAGGACAACAGGTGTCGCGATTGCAGTGTATATATCACGAATGCGACGCACTTTGGCAGTCTTAAGATATGGTGATCGCAAGGGTTGGGTCATGGTTGTGATACCCAAACACCTAGGAAAGGTATAAAACCCCCTTTTTAGCCTATTTTCCCCTTTCTTTCATCCATTATCAAGAGGCTAAAATCCTAAATTTTGGGAAAAGCTTAGGACTAACTCTTGTGGGTGATTTGGGAGCTTGGGTAACTATTTTTTATGGGATTTTCTTTCGAATTTGTGGTAAGATTTCTCTAATTTCATGGTGGATTTCCTCATTTCTTGTTCAAAATCTCTAAAACTTAGTGTATCAATTTTATCACCAATGTATCTCAAATTTTACCCATTTTTGAGGTTAATTACACCTTGAGCATGAAGAAATATTAGGTTGGCTTCGAAAATGTAATTTTCGTAAGAGGGGCTCACATAAAATTTTTGAGTATTTTTGAACTCGAAGCACAATAGTACAATATGGATATCATCATTCTAGTGTTGACGAGTAGATTGTAATTTTGATAGCATGGAACATTACAAAAGCTTCTCGGAAGAGAAAGTTAGTGATTTAGCAAATTCTTTGATCTTTCTACAACATCTAGGTAGGCTAGGTTTTCCCTCTTACTAGATGGAGCTATGTCATAGTATTTTTATGATATTATATTATATTTAGGATGAGTTTTGAAATTCTTGGGTTAGTTGGACATTTTAGGCTATTCAAAAATTATAAATTAGATGTGATTGATTTAAGCTAATTTTACACCTTGAAATTTCTTATTGAAGTAATATTGATAAACTTCAGCATTTGATGGTTATGATAGGTTGGAATGAAAAGTTCAAGCTTAACAATTGCGATATTGATCATGCTGATTGATTATGCTAGTGACTAGTGATTATGTCATTGATTATGATAATAGTTATGCTATTTATCATGCTAGTGATCATGCGTATTAATTATTCTAGTAATTACGCTATTGGTTATGTTAGCGATATGCTATTTACTATGATATGATAATATATGACCATTGGTTCGAGTCCAAATATCGATGATGGAAATTGCTTTTATAATTACCAGTTCGAGTCCTCATATTAATGATGATATTGATGATGTATATACCCAGTTTAAGATTGAAAGATGATTATAGCATTACTCATATGTATGCATATAATATACCTGGTTTGGGTTTGGCTATTACTATGATATTGATCATGAAATTAGTAATATGACATTGAGGACTTTGAATATAATAATTGGGAGTAGGGATATTAAATAAGTCTAAAAATGGATAAGTGGTTATAATGAGGTATGAAATGGATGGATTCTAGGTGTATCATGGGAATTGGTACATGGTTGTGGTTCAAATTGTACTATCTTTATTATTACCTCAGGCGTTTGGTTGCCTACATTGGGTTATTTACTTTTCCTATTTATATTCTTATGGGGTTCATTTTGTAGTTATAATTGCATGTTCTTGATTCTTTACGTTATGCTATTATCTCAATTATTTACTTATTCATGTTAAGAAATGCTGGAATTATCTCAGGTTCACTTCCTTACGTTGACTTAGTTATGTTATCTTGCATTTTATCATATTTATATCATGAATTAGCTCAATCAGTTTATGATGCCTATAGTGTACCTATGATTTTAGTACTCATACTACACTTTGGTATATTTTTGGTGCAAATCTAAGTACTAGTTATTTCCTTTGATTCAAGAATCATGCTGTGTTGCATTTTAGAGATAGGGTGAGCTCTTGGAGTTAAAGTATCCCCATTTCCTTCTATCTATATTTTTCTAGTCTTTAGTTTTGAGACAATAATTATATTGACTATTTTAGAACTTGGGTTGTATTTATATAGTAGCTCTTGTATTGGCTCTACCAGGTGCGATGGTTTTCTATGTTATGACTATATAGTAGACTATTTTAGTAATTTGCTTTTTTCTATCTTTATTGTCTATTTCACCCTTTTTTGGGGGCATTTTCATAAAGTTAGCCCATTGGGAATAGCTCCTGGCTACAATCTGGCTTACCTATTGGCATGGTTTGTTAGGTTCCATCGTGACTCATAAATTAGGTCATGAAAAATGGGTATCAGAGCATAGGTTTCACCAATATTGTTGGTATACGAGCAAGTGTCTAGTACAGTCTTGCAGATTAGAATAATGACATTTGTTTCTTATCTTTGGAAGGCTATGGGACATCCTTAGAAGTTCTTCACTTTTTTTCATTATTTCATGCTAGGAGTCTTTATTGGTTTATGAGCATTCCTTTGACTTCACTCTTTTTACAAATACTAAGGAAACATGCTACTACTACATGAGATGAGGGTCTCGAGACCGAGTCTAGGGATCTTTTCTATATTCATAGATAACCTAGAGGCATAGACAACCTTGAGATGTGTCCCCAGATTGGGGGCCTTACCTAGACTCTGTAACTGCTCCTGAGCCAGAGGTTCTCTTTTCCCAGCCAATGGTGGGTCAGGGACCATCCCATGTTTCACTGGGATTTATATCTTCCTTAATGCTCAGGGATACTATGGTTCAGCTTTTAGGGTTGGTTGGTGGTGCACCATCTGATGGTGCACAACCTATAGATTAAAGTGGTACTGAGGTGGAGGCATAACCTATTGCTACAACTCATAGAGTTGAAGTCCATCCTAAGTTGGTAGTTTCTCAAACAGTGGTTTCCCAGCCAGTGAAGTCTGTTGAGGAGCAAAAATATTGGGCACATTCTTGAGATTGGCTCTGCCTAGGATTTCTGGTGCACCGGGTAAGGATGCATATGAGTTTCTAATTGCTTGTAAGTATAGGCTCCATAATTTAGGCCTAGTTAAGACTAGTAGTGTGGACTACACTACAATTGAGTTAGACTCGGCTGCTTGACATTGGTGGAGAGTTCATTTTTATTCTAGGCCAATTGGATCTTCTTCTTTGACATGGGCTCAGTTCTCTGAGATCTTCTTGGAGAAGTACATACCTCACAACCTTAGGGATTATTTGAAGAATCAGATCTTGAGGTTGGAGAAAGAATCCAGAACGGTTGTGGAGTTTGAGGCTTATTTTCATGAGTTAGGTATGGATGCTACTTTTATTCTAGAAACTAAGTATGAGAGGGTTCGTTACTTAGTTTGTGTATTGAGACTTCCCCTTCCTATGTCTACTCAGAGTTTGGTTTCTTTGGATAGGTGTTACTGAGGTTTTTGATCATGCTCATGTGATGGAAGAAATGTATCATGCAGCCCAAGGAGGAAATGATAAGAGGCCTAGATATCAGGGTAGTTTTAGTGAGAGCCATAGTAGTTCTCGATTTTGATGTAGCATTTCTTATGGTAGTACCCTCTTCGTCAATCGTATTATCCATACAGTTAGCCTTGTAGACCCATTCAGGGTTATCCAGATCTTTTGGTTATCTAGTAGTGGTGGTTTCTCTAGGTCATCCAAATCTTTTGGTTTTGGTTCAGCATAGGTGACATGTTATAGTTGTGGTGGTCATGGATATTATTTGCAAGAGTTCTCTATTCGTGAGGCAATTATTGCTTCCTCTCAGAGTGTTCGTCTTATTAGAGCAGTTCATCCCTCAATTAGAAATGGTATGCAGGGTCGTAGAAGTTGTCCCTAGGGTGCTCAAGTTAGTTCTCAAGTAGGTAGGATGGGAGATCGGTCAGGAGCCAAGCCAAATGGCAGGCGTGGTTAGTTGTATGAAATACCTGCTCAACCCAAGGTTGAGTCCTTAGATGTTGTTGTTACATGTATGATTTTGGTGTGACATCAATCTACCCTTGATTTATTTTATCTGGGATCCGTTTATTTTTATGCATCTAATTATTTTACTCCATGATTAGAGTTATCTTGGGATTTATTATCTATGCCATTACGTATATGTACTCCCGTGGGTGATTCTTTAGTAGTGGATTAGGTGTTTAGATCCTATGTCATGACTACTATAGATGGTTATAACACCCCGAGTCGCAACCCTAGATGCCACACGATTTTTACAACCCCGAAGCACCACACGCTAACCCATGACTGGTACTTACTACGAGCACTAAATAATAATACTAACATAATGTGGAAAATGGGCAGGAATGCCATAACGTTCATAATCTGAATACTGATAAATATAATAACTGAAAACAATATCTGAAAACTAAGTACTGTCTGAACTAGTCTAGTCTAAAAAGCCTCTAACTGAACTATTTGAAAGTAGAGTTGATGGGACAAGCCCCCAACTAACTTCGACTACTGAAATACTGAAGCTACTAAAATACTGAAATAAAAGCATATTCTCGATAGATGAGGAGTCATTACTGAATCTGCTGCTGCTAATTAAATTTGTCTAAACTCGACTAGGAACCTGAGCATCCGAACCTATGATATGAGACATCATAGTGCAAAGAAAGAGTATGCGTCAGTACGTGGAATGTATATGCGTCAGTACGTGGAATGTACTGGTATGCTAGATGAGGTAAGGTTGAATACAAGGGTTTATATTCATAAATAGTAACTTAATAATATTGAATAACTGAATATGAGAGTACATGGATAACTAAAACTGATATAAATACTAAGTATGCAATACTGTGCATGTAAGTGTATACTATATCTAAGCTTTTACTGAAGCTGAGTACTGATTTAATATCTGAAATTATTGGTAACTAGATTACTGATAACTGATTGACTGTGTCTGATAGTACTAATTTTGTAGAATAGAACTGAGTTCTATACTGAGACTGAAACTAAAACTGTGAGAGGTAATCATCTAAACGACATGCCCCTCTCTGAAATAATTGGGGTCCAACCTATATACCCAACAGGAAGGGTTTTAGTCTCATACTATGGGTAAAGATAAGTTGAAGAGTCACCCTCATCTGGTAGGTGCCTGAATAAGAATGATGGTACCCTCAACTGGCAGGTAAGACACCTCATCAACCCTCAACTGGTAGGTTGATGTCTCAACCTATACTTTCTATGTAGTTCTGGAATGCAAAGACTATTCCTAAGGATCACACCCTCTACTGGCAGGTGAGCCCCTATCCTTGGGTTCACTCGGTGTTGAATCCTACTCCTAACTTAAGACACTGATTATTATACTGAGCTAAACTAGACTGATACTAAGTTTCACTTAGTTTAGTAACTAAGTAAGTACTAGTATTTGTGACATTGCTGAGACTATTCTGTAAGTATTATAGTTCTAAGTAAACAGCTAAATTTTCAGGCATCAAATACCCCCAGGACTCGATAGCATAGAAATTAAAGCATGGTATGATCTTGAAAATCATAACTGTAGATAGTTGTTAATAATACATTCACCTAGGTATTTGTCAAAACATGAGATACATGAACTTGTACATGAATTGGAAAACATAATAACATGTCATGATTTCCCTATTCAATTCACATGGGCATTTTATCAAACACTTAGGGATCATGATTATTTCACATAAAGTTAGTGAACAATTGAACATCATGGATATGATACTAACTTGTAAAATTCAAGGGTTTATCTAGATTATCACATATTCATCAGACATGCTATTCAATATCATGGAACTTGCTATTAAATAATGAATTGAAACCTATTTAATATCATGAATCATGAATACAATCAATTTCAAGCGTGGAAGTCATAAATGTATAAACTTGTATGTTTAAATAGGGTTCTTGGACTCCATGGGTTAAAGGAAATCTAGGATGAAAACCTAACATACCTGAGAAGATTAATTCTTGAAGGTTCTTGGAGGAGTTCTTGAGAATTATTCTTGATTCTTAAAGCTAGGATTTTGTTAATTTGAGAGAGAACGATTTATTCTTGAGATAAAGTGAGTAAATAATGACATATTAGGTTATTTAGGGGTTAAATCATGTGTTTAGGACTAATTAGGTCCATGGAAAAAGACCCAATTCCCCCTAAAAAGTAACCAAAATCTGTCACTGAAAAGTCTCAATTTTGGGCTTCACCACAATGCGGTGGTATCGTGGTGAGCCACTGGACCTCGGTTGACATGTACAAAAATGGACAAGCGTGAAATTGACCCTTGACACGATGCGGCACCATTGCAGAGTCTCACTAGATTTTGATAATTGGGAAAATGGCCCTTGGTGCGACGCAGTGGGATCGTGGTCCCTCACTGGAAAATGACAATTGTGAACTGGAACATTGGCGTGATACGCCATTATCGCGAGCTTCACTGTAAACTAATGTATGCCATTTGAACTGGCTCTGTGATGTAGTGCTGCACTGGGGCACACTGTTTTACTAAAATTGCTCTAACTTCTCACCCGATTATCGGATTTGGATGGATTTTATATTGTTGTAAAGATCACTAAATTTTCTATGCAATGTTAAATCTTCAACTTAAAAATTCTGAGTATTTTGAAAATTTATAGTGAGATACTTGAGTACTTAGAGTTAAAATGAGCTAGGAAACTATGGGGTATTATAATATCTCCCCCTTGGGAACATTCGTCCTCGAATAAGACTGATTATGCTGGGAAGTACTGATAGACTGAGTTTACATACTAAATATATGTAACTATAGAATAGAATACATGACTGATACTACTGATAAACTGAGTTTTCATATAGAACATGCATATCTGATGCTTGAGTACATGGCTGAACTGATTCATAAATGCATGACTGTCCTAAAGATGATATGCAATGGTAACTGAACTTTGTAACTGTAACTGAACATGGGACTGAGTAAATCGAAGAAAGACAGTTACCTTAAGCTGGGTCTGAGTTAGCAGAGAAGTGGTGAGGATACTTGATATATATATCTTCTTCAGCTTTCCAAGTAGCTCCCTCAACGGATTGATTCTGCCAAAGAACAATGACCAAGAGAACTTCTTTGTTCCTTAGTCTGCGAATCTGACAATCAAGGATTTGGACTAGAACCTCTTCAAATGAGACATCATTCTAAATACCTACGCGCTCTAAGAGAAATATGACTGCTGGGTCACTAATGCATTTCTTTAGCAAGGAGACGTGGAATACTGGGTACACTGAAGCTAGATCTGAAGACAACTCAAGCTCATAAGATACCTTTCTAAAAAGGCTGAGAATTCTATAAGGACCTACATATCTGGGACTAAGTTTCCCATTCTTGACAAACCTATTTACTCCGTTCATGGGAGAGATTTTTAAGAACATAAAATCACCAATCTCAAACTCGAGATCCTTTCTTCTCACATCTACATATGACTTTTGTCGGCTCTGGGCTGACCTAAGCTTTTCATTGATCAACTGAACCTTCTCTAAGGCATCAAATATTATGTCACGCCCTACAACTGTGGCCTTACCTACCTCGAACCATCCAATTAGAGATAACATCTCCTACCATAAAGAGCCTCAAACGGAGCCATCTGAATATTGGAATGATAACTGTTATTATATGTGAATTTGATCAAAGGTAAGTGGTCATCCCAACTACCTTTAAAATCAACAACACAAGATCTTAACATATCATAAAAAGTCTGAATAGTCCTTTCTACTTGACCATCTGTCTGAGGGTTAAAAGCTGTAATGAGGTGAACTTGGGTACCAAGACCCTTTTGGAATGCTTTCTAGAAGTGAGAGGTAAGCTGAGTACTTCTATCTGAGATGATGGATGCTGGAACTCCATGTAACCTGACCAACTCTCTGATATAGAGTTTGGTGTACTTCTCAGCTGAATAAAACATATGGATTGGCAAGAAATAAGAAGAGTTGGTCATCATATCTATGATAACCCATATCTAATCATGCTGATGACGAGAATGAGGTAAACCCATCACAAAGTCCATGTTCACTTTTTCCCATTTCCATATGGTAATAATGAACTTTTGCATGGACCCACTAGGTTTCTGGTGCTTAATCTTAACCTGCTGACACGTAGAACACTTAGTTATATGATCTGCAATATCTCTTTCCATCCCACTCCACCAATAGATCTTCCAAAAATTGCGGTGCATCTTAGTAGCCCTTGGATGAATTGAGTAATGCGAACCATACGTTTCTACAAAAATTTGTTGCCTCAAGTCATCTATGCCTGGCATACATAATCGACCCTAGCAATGCAACAAACCATCTCCCTCTTAGGAGAAAACCTCTACTTTTGATCTCTAATTGACTCTTTCAACTTAACTAGGTTGGGATCTCTGTCCTGGTTTTTCTTTACTTCAGAAACTAGAGATGATTCTGAACTATTCTGAACCCATACACTACCCTCTATTGAATAGACTAAGAGGACACCTAGTCGGGCAAGTTGATGAACTTTTTGAACTAATTTCTTCTTACTATTATCAACATGAGCAACACTACCCATAGACAACCTACTAAGAGCATCCGCCACTATATTGGCCTTTCCCAGATGATACAGAATACTCATATCATAATCTTTTACCAATTCCAACCATCTTCTCTGCCTCAAATTCAAATATTTCTAAGAGAACACATACTGTAATATTTTATGATCTATGAAAACATCAACATAAACCTCATACAAATAGTTTCTCCAAATGTTTAAGGCAAACACTACAACTGCTAACTCAAGATCATGGGTAGGGTAATTCTTCTCATGGGGCATAATCTGTCTAGAGGCATATGCTATGAGCTTATCTCTCTGCATTAGGACACAACCCAAAACTACTCTGGAAGTATCACAATACACAACAAACTCATCTTAACCATCTGGTAGAGTCAAAACTGGGATTGAGGTGAGTCGAGTCTTCAACTCCTAAAAACTCTTCTCACAAGAATCTAACCACTTAAACTTGACTTTCTTCTAAGTTAATCTAGGAATGGGGGATGTAATAGATAAAAAACCTTCAAAAACACAATGGTAATAGCCATCTAAACCTAAGAAACTCCTGATGTCTGATAGAGAGATCGGTCTAGGCCAGTTTCTCACCACTTTGGTCTTTTGGGGATCAACTCTAACGCTATTACCGAAAACAATATGACTAAGGAATTCTACTGACCTAATCCAAAATTCACACTAACTAAATTTGGCAAACAACCAATGGGCTCTGAGATTCTAAAGTACGATTCTAAGGTGATCTGCATGATCATTCTTGCTACGGGAAGAAACAAGAATGTCATTGATGAAGACTATAATGAACATGTCCAAGTACTGCTTGAACACGTGATTCATTAAGTCCATAAAAGAGTCTGGGGTATTTGTGAGACCAAAGGACATAACTAGAAATTCAAAGTGACCATACCGAGTTCGAAAAGCTATTTTTAAAATGTCACATTCTCTGACTCTAAGATGATGATAGCCTGATCTGAGGTCTATCTTAGAAAATTAAGTGGCTCCCTAAAGTTGGTCAAACAAGTCATCGATTCTAGGAAGTGGGTATTTATTCTTGACTGTGACTTTATTCAACTGATGGTATTCAATACACATTCTGAGTGAACTATCTTTCTTACACATGAATAAGATTGGTGCGCCCTACGAAGAAAGTTGGGTCTGATGAATCCCTTGTCTAAAAGGTCCTTTAACTATTCTTTTAACTCTCTGAGTTTAACTGGAGCCATTCTGTATGGTAGAATAGACATGGTTTGAGTATCTGGAAGAAGGTTTATTCCAAAGTCAATTTTCCTTTTTGGGAGGAACTCCAGGAAGATCTTCAGGAAACACATCTGAGAATTCATTTACTAGTAGAACTGACTCAAGACTAGGAGTCTCTAAAGTAGATTCTTTGACTCATACAAGATAATAGACACATCCCTTGGATATTATTTTTCTTTGCTCTAACGTATGAAATCAACTAACCCTTAAGAACTGTAGTACTACCCCTCCATTCAAGGACTGGTTTATTTGGAAACTGAAAATGAACAATTTTGGTTCAATAATTAACTGAGGCATTGCATGAATGAAGCCAATACATGCTGAGAATGACATCGAAATCAATCATCTCTAACTCTACTAAGTCTGTTGAAGTGACTTTTTGAGATATCATAATCGGACAGTTCCTCTATACCCACCGGGCTATGATAGACTGACCCACTAAGGTAGAGACTAAGAAGGGTTCTATTAAGACTTCTGGTTTGACCTTAAAGTTGACTGCTATGAAAGGAGTAACAAAAGACATAGAAGCTCTTAGATCTAATAAGGCATAAACATGTAAATGGAATATCTATAATATACCAGTGACAATATCAGGAGAACTTTCCTAATCTTGTTTGGACTGAAGTACATAAAGCCTGTTTGGGCGTTGCCCATTAGTGGCACTGGAAGTGGCACCCTGCTGATTAGGCGATCAGACTGAGCTGGGAAATAATTGTACTGACCTTGTAAACCTGACTAAGGACAATCTCTAATTCTATGGCCTGGCTTGCCACACCCGAAACAAATATCATTGCCAACTTTGCAGACACCCTGATAGTTTCTGCCATATTTCTGACAAAGAGAATTTGTTCGAGAACTACTGACACTACCATAAGACTTAGATCCTGGCACCCTATCTTTGTTACCATTTCTGAACTTAGGGACTGGAGTACTGGCTGAGGAAGGAGCTAAAACTGAAGAATTTGGATGGAACTGGGAACTATTACTGCCTTCTGACTTAAGCTGTATGAAATTGAAGCTACTTGTTCTAGCGCTCTTTCTTTCCCCCTCTCTCTCCTTATTCTTAACCTCTTTTATCTGCTGAGCATGGACCATTTGCTTGGATATATCTATCTCCTAAATTAACATTGTCGTTCTTCACCTCTTAACCACACTCTCTGACATCCTAGATACAAAATTGCTCATTCTGGACCTATTGTCTGCTACTAGTGCATACCTGGATAACTAAGTAAACTTGAGGGAATACTCTTTCAGACTCATGCTGCCTTGCCTGATATTGATGAACTCTAACACCTTGGATTCTCTCAGCTCTAAGGGAAAGAATCTATCTAGAAAAGCAGTAGCAAACTTTTCCTACTCTATGGGCTCTGCATCTGTGCCCCTGTCTACCTTTCACTGCTTAAACAATATATATGCTACATCTTGTAGCTGATAGGTAGCTAACTCAGCACTTTCACTATAAGTCACACCCATAATATCTGTAACTTTTTGCACCTGATCGAGGAACTTCTGTAGATTCTCTTCAGACTTAGATCCTTAAAATAGGGGAGGATTAATTCGAGTAAAGTCCCGAATCCTGGCTGCAGTAGTATTAGCCACTGGGTTAGCCTGAAAAGTAGCTGGCCATTCATTTTGAGATGCTATCGAATACGCTAGAGTGGTGAACGTAGATCTAAATTCTGTATAGCAGACATACTTGTCCAGGGGACCTGTCTGAACGGGCTGAGGCACTAGCTAGTTTCCTGTTCTTCTTCTGTTGTTCTTTTTGGGAGGCATGTTCTATAAATGGAAGTAAGAAAATAATTAGACTAAGAGTTTAACTTAAACTAATGCTCACTTGCACGACATGAATACTGAAAGAAACTTTTCCTATAAATTCCTTATAGCCTCTTACCTATAAGTGTGGCGCGCTACACATCCATGCACAAGACTTTACTTGATGTGAATTTTAGTCTTCCTAATACTCTATTGAACCTGGCTATGATACCAAATTTGTAACGCCACAAATCTACACCTCAGACACCACACGGTACTAATGACCCCGAAGGATTACAAGCTAACCCATGACTGGTACCTGCTATGAGCACTGAATAATAATACTGAAATAATGTTAAAATGTCCTAGAATTCCATAAGGTTCATAATATGAGTATTGATAAATATAGTAACTAAAACAAATTTTTGAAAACTAAGTATTGTCTAAACTAGTCTAGTCTGAAAAACCTCTAACTAAACTATCTGAAAGTGGAGTTGATGGGACAAGCCCCCAACTAACTTTGACTACTGAAATACTAAAATAAAAGCATATCCTCGATAGATGAGGACTCATTGCTGAATCTTTTGCTGCTAACTTAATTTTTCTATGCTTGGTCAGGAACCTAAGCATCCGAACCTATGATATGAGACATCATAGCGCAAAGAAAGAGTTCTGTCAGTACATGGAATGTACTGGTATGCTAGATGAGGTAAGGCTGAATGAAAGGGTTCATATTCATGAATAGTAACTTACTGAATAATATAGAGTAACTAAATATGAGAGTACATGGATAACTAAAACTGATGTAAATACTTAGTATGCAATACTGTGCATATACGTGTATACTATATCTAAGTTTTTACTAAAGCTAAGTACTGAGTTCTGAGAACTGAGTAAATGATATCTGAAATTATTGATAACTAGATTACTAATAACTAATTAACTGTGTCTGACAGTACTACTTTTGTAGAACAGAGCTGAGATCTATACTGAGACTGAAACTAAAATTGTGAGAGGTAATTATCTAATTGGCATGCCCCTCTCTAAAATAATTGGGGTCCAACCTATAACCCCAACAGAAAGGGTGTAAGTATCATGCCACGAGTAAAGATAATCTGAAGAGTGACCCTCATCTGGTAAGTGCCTGAATAAGAATGGTGGTATCATCAACTGGCAGGTAAGATACCTCATCAACCCTCAACTGGAAATTTAATGTCTCAACCTACACTTTCTATGTAGTTTTGGAATGTAAAGACTTTTCCTAAGGATCACACCCTCTACTGGCAGGTAAGCCCCTATCCTTGGGTTTACTCGGTGTTGAATCCTACTCCTAACTTAAGATACTGATTATTATACTGAGCTAAACTAGACTGATACTGAGTTTCACTTAGTTTTGTAAATAACTAAGTACTACTGTTTGTGACATTACTGAGACTATTCTGTAATTATTATAGCTCTAGGTAAACAGCTAGATTTTCAGGCATCAAATACCCCCAGGACTCGATAGCATGGAAAGTAAAGCATAGTATGATCTTGAAAATCGTAATAGTAGATAATTGTCAACAATACATTCACCTAGGCATTTTTCAAACACTTGAGATACATGAACTTGTACATGAATGGGAACACATAATAACATGTCATGATTTCCCTATTCAATTCACTTAGGAATTATACCAAACACTTAGGGATTATGATTATTTCACATAAAATTAGTCAACACTTGAACATCATGGATACAATTCTAACTTGTAAAATTCAAGGGTTTGTCTAGATAGTCATATATTCATCACACATGCTATTTAATATCATCAAACTTGCAATTAAATCATGGATTGAAACCCAATTAATATCATGAATCATGAATACAATCAATTTCAATCATAAAAGTCATAAATGTATAAACTTGTATGTTTAAATAGGGTTCTTGGACTGCATGGGTGAAAGAAAATCCATGATGAACACCTAACATACCTGAGAGATTAATTCTTGAAGGTTCTTGGAAGTGTTCTTGAGAATTGTTCTTGATTCTTAAAGCTAGGGTTTTGTTAATTTGAGAGAGAATGATTTATTCTTAAGAGAAAGTGAGTAAATAATGACATGTTAGGTTATTTAGGGGTTAAATCATGTGTTTAGGATTGATTAGGGCCATGGAAAAAGGTCCAATTAACCCTGGAAAGTAACTAAAATTCATCACAAAAAAGTTCTAATTTTGGGCTTCACCACAATGCGGTGGTATCACAATGAGTCATTGGACCCTGGATGACACTGTACAAAAATGGACGAGCATGAAATTGACCCTTGGCGCGATGCACCACCATCACAGAGTCTCACAGTATTTTGATAATTGGGAAAATATCCCTTGGCGCGATGTAGTGGGATCACGATCCCTCACTGGAAAATAAGAATTATGAACTGGAATATTGGTGTGATGCACCATTATCATGGAGCTTCACTGGAAACTGACAAATGATATTTGAACTGGCTCCACGATGTGGTGCTGCACCAGGTGGCATACTATCTTACTAAAATTGCTCTAACTTCTCACCCAATTATTGGATTCAGGCAAATTTTATATCATTGGAAAACTGACTAAATTTCCTACATAATGGTAATCCTTAAACTTCAAAATTCTGAGTATTTTGAAAATTTATATTGAGATACTCAATTACTAAGAGTTAAACTGAGCTAGGGAACTATGGGGTATTACAATGGTGATACTTATGCTAATCTTATTATATTGGAAATGTTGGAATTAGATGTAATTCTACACATGGATTGGTTATCCCACTATCATATGGTCATGATTGTTTTGCCAAAACCGCTAACTTAGCCATGCCCAACATACCCCTAATCATATGGTAGAGAAATATTAGCCGTGGTCCGATAGGGATTATTTCTTATATGTGTGCTAGGAGGCTTATTTCAAAGGGTTGCGAGTATTATATTGCTTATATTCATGATGTTAGTATGGAGTTTTTATCGCTTGACTCTATTTTGGTAGTTCATAAATCTTTTGATGGTTTCCCTACTGATTTTCCTGGTATACCTCTTGCCTATGAGATTGAGTTTGTTTTTGATCTTGAGCTTAGTACCTGACCTATTTCTATGGCACCTTACTATATGTCTCCTATCGAGCCTAAGTATCTAAATTCTCCGCTTCAAGATCTTCTTAGTAAGGGTTTTGTTAGACAGAGTGTGTCTTTATAGGGAGCTCCTGTGTTGTTTATAAATAAGAAGGATGGATCCATGCAGATGTGTATTAATTATAGGAAGCTTAATAAGGTGAAAGACGAGCATCAGTGACCTGGTAGTTTGATTTAAAGATTGCCCATTCCTGAGTAGAAATAGGAGCAGAGCACTATGGATTTTCTTAATGGATTGCCTTCTACCTCTCATGGTTCTAATGAAATTTGGGTCATCATGGATCGATTGACCAAGTCAGCATATTTCATTTCTATTAAGATGTCCTTCAGTGCTGAGAAGATAACCCATATCTATATGCATGAGATAGTCCATTTACATAGTTTTCCTATATCTATCATTTTAGACATGGGTTCCATGTTTACTTCTAGATTTTAGAGAGCTTTTTAGGAGGATTTGGGTACTTAGGTGGACCTTAGTACAACCTTTAATCCACAAACCAATGGCCAGTCAGAGCAGACTATTCAAGTTCTTGAGGATATGCTCTGAACTTGTGTTATGGATTTTGGAGGTCTGTGGGAGGAGCACTAAGCCTTGGTAGAGTTTTCATATAATATCAGGTATCATTTAAGTATTGAGATGGTGTTTTTTGAGGCTTTAAATGGTAGGCGGTGTCATTCTCCGATTGAATTCTTTGGGACTTTTGGATTAAAACCCATGGTGTTGACTTTCTTTAGGAGTCATTGGATAGAATCAGGGTGATTAAGGATAGGTTAAGAGTATCTTAGAGTAGGCAGAAGGCTTATACAGACTGTAGACTTTGTTCCTTAAGATTAGTGTTGGTAATCAGGTATTTCTCTATGTGTTTCCCATAAAGAGGATGATGAGGTTCGGGAGGAAGGGCAAGCTCAACCCCAGATATATTGGACCTTTCAAGATTCTTCGTACAGTTAGTGAGGTGGCTTATGAGTTAGACTTAACCCTAAATTTTGTTGTTGTTCATCTAGTTTTCTATGTTATTATGTTGCGGTGATATATTCCTAATCCTTCTCATGTGCTTAGATGGGATTCAGTCTAGTTAGATGAGCAATTAACCTTTGTGGAGGAGCTTGTACTTATTTTGGCTACTAATGTTAGGTGGTTGTGCATTAGGGAGATTCCTTTAGTTAAGGTTTAGTGGATGAACCGCCCAATAGAGGAGACTACTTGTGAGATCCAGAGTGAGATGTGGAACCAGTATCATTACTTGTTTGAGACTTCAGGTACATTCTAACCCTTGATTTTTGCAGACAAAAGTCCTTTTAGTAGTTGATGTTGTAATGACCCTTAAGATCATTTTTCATATTTTTATTTATTTTTGTTGTTAGATCTTTTCCATGGTTGCCTTAAGTCATTTATGACTTATTGGGACTGATAGTTTGGTCATCGAATAGTTTATTTGGTTTTTAGAGCCAATTCCCTATTTTGAAGTCTTTATTGGTTCAAAATGGACATGAGTGAAAAATTTAGTCAAATTATCTCATATGCCAATTTTGATTGTCCCAACAACTCCAGAATATTAATTTTAGGCTAGGTGGACTCTTGGTTTGGGTCCCAAGGCACCCGGGCATATTTTGACCGATTGGTCAAAAAGTTAATAAAATAGAATATGGGTGTGGGACCTACTTTTATTTGGAATAACCTCAAGTGGAAATTTTTACTGTGACATTGAGTCTAGAACATTGAATTTGATAGTGTAGCATAGTCCATTTTCTTATATGGGATTTTGGATAAATCTCAAGGAGTTGGCGGATCTTAGCTGTACTGGTGCACTCGCTAATAGTGAGCTAAGGGCTGTGATAGTTAGCAGGCCAGCAGGTTCCGTGATTGCGGTACATATGTCATGAATGTGACTCACCTTGTCAGCCTCAAGACGTGGCGATCGCGAGGGTCGGGTCGCGATTGTGATGTCTGAACACTTGGGAAAGGTGTAAAAAACCCTTTTCAGCTCATTTTCCCCATTCTTTCATCCATTTTCAAAAGAATAAAACCCTAAATATTGGGGAAAACTTAGGATTAACTCTGGTGGGTGATTTGGGAGCTTGGATAACAATTGTTTACATGATTTTCCTGTAAATTTGTGGTAAGATTTCTCTAATTTCATGGTGGATTTTCTCATTTCTTGTTCAAAATCCCTAGAACTTGGTTCTTGATTTTAGATCCAATGTAGCTTGGATTTCACCCATTTTTTTTATAACTACTCCTTTAACATGAGAGAATATTGTGTTAGCTTCGAAAATCCAATTTTCGTAAGTGGAACCTACATAGGATTTTTAAGTATTTTTAGACCCAAACCACAATAGTGAAAGATAGGTATCATTTTTATCATTTGGATGAATATATTATGATTTTGATAGCATGGCACATTGCAGAAGCTTCTCAAAAGCAAAACTCTATGGTTTAGCTGATTCTTTGAGCTTTCTACGGTGTCCAGGTGGGCTAGTTTTTCCCTCGTACTATATGGAGCTTTGTCATAGTATGTTTATAATATTGGTTTAGATTTTAGATGGGTTTTAGGTATTGGTGATGAAAATTGAAATGCTTGGGTTTTTGGACAGTTTAGGCTATTCGAAAGCCATAAATTAGGTGTGATTCATTGAGTTACTTATGCTCTAGGTAAAACCTCTATCTTAGGGTTGATTGTGGCTTAGTTAACATCTAAAAGTGGATTTGGATACCGTAGTCTAGTCTAGGGTAGAATGTGTCTTACTATTAATGGATTTTAGGGATTTTAGAAGTGGTCCATTGACCCACCTTAGAAGCTTATTAGAAACCTTTTATAAGCTTATTGTACTCCTTGAAAATGCTTATTGAAATAATATTGAGAAACTTGGGCATTTGATGGTTATGATAGGATGACATAGCGAGTTCATGCTTAGCAATTGTGATATTGATTATGCTAGTGATTATGTCATTGATTATGATAGTGGTTATGCTATTGATCATGTTTATTAATTATACTGGCAATTACACTACTGGTTATGCTAAGGATTATGTTATTTACTATGATATAATGATCTATGACTACCAGTTCAAGTTCAGTTATTGATGATGGCTATTGATTATATATTTACTGGTTCAAATCCGGATATTGATAACTTATAAACTCGATTCAAGTCCTAAAAATAATTATGGCATTGCTTATATATATGCATATAAATATACTCGATTCGAGTTCAGCTATTACTATGATATTAATCATGACATAATAATATAACATTGATGACTTTGGGGTGTAAATATTGAGAATAGGGATATTGACTAAGTCTAAAAACAAGAAAGTGGTTATAATGAGGTATGAAATAGTTAGATTCTAGTTGTATCATGGGAATTGGTAGATGATGGTGGTTTGGATTGTACTATCTTGATTGTACCCTCCAGGCTTATGGGCACCTAAGTTGGGTTATTTACTTTTTCGCACTTATTGGCTCATAAGGGTCAATTTTGTAGTTATAATTACATGTTTTTCATTTTTTATGTTATGCTATTATTACGGTTACTACTTTTTCATGTTCAATGATGTTGGAATTATCTCAGATTTGCTTCCTTACCTTAACTTAGTTATGTTATCTTGCATTTTATCATATTTATATCATAACTTAGCTCAGTTGAGCAATGATGCCAATTGAGTATCTGTGTTTTGGTACTCATACTACACTTCTGTACCTTTTTGGTGAAGATCCGATTACTAATTGCCGTTGTTGATTTAAGTACCGTGATGTGTTGGATTGAAGAGATAGGGTGAGCTCTTAGAGTTAGAGTTTCCCCACCTTCTATATATCTATGTCCAGTCTTTAGTTTTGAGGCAAGGATTAAATTAACTATTTTAAAATTTAGGTTGTATTTACATAGTAGCTCTTGTACTAGCTCTACCAGGTCCTCAAATGATTTTCTATGTTGTAAATATCTTTTAGATTATTCTATTGATTTGCTTATTTCTATCTTTATGGTCAATTTTTCCCTTTTGGGGGTATTTCTACCAAGTTAGCCCATAGCTTTGGGCTATGATATGGATTACCTACTTGCGTGGTTCGGTAGGTGCCACCATGACTCGTAAATCAAGTCGTGACAACTATGAAATCAAAAATAAAGTCAATGTACTCCAATAAAGTATGGAATCTTTTAGAACCGCCTATATATGGAGTCAAATCCATTAGATGTGTGTGGATCTCTAAGAAAAAGAGAGGAGTAGATGGAAAAGTGTAAAAGTTAGGCTTATTGTAAAAAAGTTTACTCAGAAAGAAGACATCGATTATGGGGAAACTATTTCACCAGTAGCCATGCTTAAGTCTATTATAATTCTCTTATCCATTATTGATCATTATGATTATGATATTTGACAAATATATTTAAAGATAGTTTTCCTTGATGGAAGTCTTGATGAGAGTTTTTTATATGGTAGCCTGATGGTTTCAATGAAAATGGAATGAACACATGTCCAATCTTAAGAGATCTATTTATGTATTATATCAATCTTATAGGAGATAAAATACTTTTACAATGCGGGGGTTAATACTTTTGTTTTTGAGCAATGTCTTAACGAGTCTTATGTGTACAAAAAGTGGAATGGGGACAAGTAGTGTTTCTTGTATTGTATGTAGATGATACCTTGCTCATAGAAAATAATGTGGGATTATTCAATTAAGTTAAGGAATGTTTGTCTAATAATTTTATATGAAGGATATGGGAGAAGCTGCTTACAAGAAAAAAATATTAGGCTTATCTCAAGCTCTTTATATTGATACAATATTACCAGGTTTAGTACACATGATTCTAAGAAGGGATTTCTTCCTTTTAGACATGGAATTCTCTATCTAAGAATAACATCCTAAGACGGATAGGGAAATAGAAAGCATGAAATTAGTTCTTTATGCATCAGCTATGTGAAGCCTTGTGTTTGTGATATTGTGAACTAGACCTGATATTTATTTTTTATTTGCATGGTTAGTAGATTTTAGTTTGACACTAGAAGGAAACACTAGACAACAGTTAAACATTTAGTCAAGTACCTAAAAAAAAATTAGGGATTACATGCTAGTCTACCATTTGAATAAGTTAGTACCTAAAGGATATACAAACTCCAACTTCCAGTCTGACAAGGACTCTAGAAAGTCAACCTCTGGAAATTTATTTACTTTAAGAGATCCAACCATTGTTTGAAGGAGCATCAAACAAACATATTTTATTGATTCCACTATGGATGTCGAGCATGTTGAAGCCTTTAAGTTAGCTAAGGAGTTTGTATGGATCAGAAACTTTCTCAAGAACTTGGGAATTATCCCTATGATAGAAGAACCACTTACTATTTACTATGACAATAGCGGTGCGGTTGCAAATTCAAAGGAACCACAGAGCGATAAGAAAAATGCAAAACACATTCAAAAGAAATATTATTTGATTCAAGATATATTTCAAAGAGGAGATGTGGTAGTTGCAAAGATTGCATAACAAATAACCTGACAAACCCTTTCACAAAAGCCTTTCGATAAGCATGTAGAAATAATGGGTATTAGAGTTGTAGGCACATGGTTATGAGCATAAATCGGAGATTGTTAGGATATACTATAAACCATGCATTTTGATATAGTATTACTTATTGAATAATTATTTATTTATTTATTCTATTTAATGAAGTATTACATTAAATAGATTATTTTGTCATATATTTTCCTCAACTTATATAGTAGATTAGTTGGTGTACAGAATTTAAGTTTATACCCAGAAGATTGAATCATCGGTTCTTATAAGTTAAAGTTATAGTTCGACCATAGATGGAAATTAGAAAAAACTATCAGAATGATTGTAGAAAGAGATTAAATGTAATTTATCGTGATTATGCCTGATACATTTTCTGTGTATTGAATAGGACTGAGTAGAGATAGTTGTTTTAGACTAACTAATAAAAACATATTCTTCATACTCTTAAATGTACTTATATTCTCAATCTTGATATAACTAATATTATTTGTCTATATTATTGTAATGATCTGATTTGTAAAATTTTATTTTTGATGTAATTTGATCATTTTTCCCTTTTCTGTAGTAACTACGTATTTGATTTGAAGTATGGGAATGGTGGGCATGATTCCCAATTCCTTCGGGAGGATTTTGTGAGAGTTTGAAGCTTTTTGGGGCTTTAAAAGTTTCATACTTGTCTTCAGTTAATTTTTGATAATTTGAGTAGTGGAAGGAAATTTTATAGTTCTACTAGATTTGGAATATTAAATTTGGGTTAGCAGTGGGGTTGGTTTGGGTTTAGAACCTTTAGTTTATATTTTTACCCTCAATTTGAAAACTAGTGAAATTCACCTTAGAGGGGTTTTGATATGAAGGATATGGGAGAAGCTACTCACATCCTTGGGATCAAGGTTTTACATGATCATAAGAAAAAAATTTTAGGCTTATCTCAAGCTTTTTATATTAATACAATTTTACCAGGTTTAGTATGCATGATTCTAAGCAAGGATTTCTTCCTTTTAGACATGGAATTCTCTATCTAAGAATAACATCCTAAGATAGATGAGGAGATTAAAAACATGAAGGTAGTTCTTTATGCATCAGCTATGTGAAGCCTCATGTTGGCAATATTGTGAACTAGACATGATATTTATTTGTCGTATTCATGGTTAGTAGATTTAAGTTTGACCCTAGAAAGGAACACTAGATAATAGTTAAACATATAGTCAAGTACCAGAAAAGGACTATGGATTACATGCTAGTCTACCATTTGTATAAGTTAGTACCTAAAGGGTATACAAACTCCAATTTCCAGTCTCACAAGGACTCTAGAAAGTCAACCTCTGGAATTTTATTTACTTTAAGAGGTCCAACCATTGTTTGAAGGATCATCAAAAAAACATCTATTATTGATTCCACTATGGATGTCGAGCATGTAGAATCCTCTGAGTCAGCTAACGGGGTTGTATGGATCAGAAACTTTCTCAAAAGCTTGGGAACTATCCCTACGATAGAAGAACCACTTATTATTTATTATGACAATAGTGATGCGTTTGCAATCAAAAAAACCACAGAGCCATAAGAAAAATGAAAAACACATCCAATAGAAATATTATTTGATTCAAGATATATTTCCAAGAGGAGATATGTTGGTTGCAAAGATTGCATCAGAAACAACCTGACAAACACTTTCACAAAAGCCTTTTGATAAGCATGTAAAAGGAAAGGGTATTAGAGTTATAGGGACATGGTTATGAGCCTAAGTCGGAGATTATTAGGATATACTATAAACCATACATTTTTATATAGTATTATTTATTAAATAATTATTCATTGATTTATTCTATTTAATAAAGTATTACATTAAATGGATTATTTTGCCATATATTGTCCTCAACTTATACATTAGATGAGTTGGTGTACAGATTTTAAGTGTATACCCAGAAGATTGAATCATTGATTCATATAAGTTAAAGTTATAGTTCAACCATAGATGGAAAGTAGAAAAAAAACATCAGAATTATTGTAGCAAGAGATTAAATGTAATTTATCGTGATTATGCCTAATACATTTTCTATGTATTGAATAGGACCGAGTAGAGATAGTTGTTTTAGAATAACTGATAAAAACATATTCTTCATACTCTTAAATATACTTATATTCTCAATCTTGATATAACTAATTTGATTTGTATATATTATTGTAATGATCTAAATTGTAAAATTTTATTTTTGATGTAATTTGATCATTTTTCTCTTTTTCGTAGTTACTACATGTTGATTTGAAGTATGGGAATGGTTGGCATGATTCTAAATGCTTTCGGGAGGATTTTGGGAGAGTTCGAAGCTTTTTGGGGCTTTAAAAGTTTCATAATTAACTTCAGTTAATGTTTGATAATTTGTGTATTGGAAGGAAATTTTGATAGTTCTAGTAGATTTGGAATATTGAATTTAGGTTAGCAGTGGGGTTGGTTTGGGTTCAAAACCTTTAGTTTGTATTTTGACCCTCCATTTCAAAAGTAAGGAAGCTAAGGAGGTTGTATGGATCAAAAACTTTCTCAGAAACTTGAGAGTTATCCCTGTGATAGAAGAACCACTTATTATTAATAATGACAATAGCGGTGCGGTTGCAAATTCAAAGGAACCACAGATCCATAGTAAAAATGCAAAACACATGCAATAGAAATATCATTTGATTCAAGATATATTTCAAATAAGAGATGGGGTGGTTGCAAAGATTGCATCAGAAACAACCTGACAAACCCTTTCACAAAAGCATTTTGATAAGCATTTGGAAGGAATTGGTATTAGAGTTGTAGGCACATGGTTATGAGCCTAAGTCGGATATTTTTAAGATATACTATAAACCATGCATTTTTATATAGTATTATTTATTGAACAATTATTTATTTATTTATTTAATTTGATGAATTATTACATTAAATCAATTACTTTATCATATATTGTCCTCAAATGATACAGTAGATAAGTTGGTGTACATATTTTAGGTTTATACACAGTAGATTGAATCATCGGTTCTTATAAGTTAAAGTTATAGTTCAACCATAGATGGAAATTAGAAAAAAACCATCAGAATGATTGTAGCAAGGATTAAATATAATTTATCGTGATTATGCCTGATACATTTTCTATGTATTGAATATTACCGAGTAGACATAGTTGTTTTATACTAACTGATAAAAACCTATTCTTCATACTCTTAAATGTACTTATATTCTCAATCTTGATATAACTAATTTGATTTGTATTTATTATTGTAATGATCTGATTTGTAAAGTTTTATTTTTGATGTAATTTGACCATTTTTTCCTTTTCCATAGTTACTACATGTTGATTTGAAGTATGGGAATGGTTTTCATGATTCCCAATGTCTTCGAGTGGATTTTGGGAGAGTTTGAAGCTTTTTGGGGCTTTAAAAGTTTCACAATTTACTTCAGTTAATGTTTTATAATTTGAGTATTGGAAGGAAATTTTGATAGTTCTAGTAGATTTGGAATATTGAATTTGGGTTAGCAGTGGGGTTGGTTTGGGTTCAGAACCTTTAGTTTGTATTTTGACCCTCCATTTAAAAACTAGTAAAATTCACCTTAGAGGGGTTTGGAGGATTAATTTGTTGAAAACGACCTTTTTTAAAAAAAAATCCAACCATGCCATTGAGTTGGGTATAACCAAATTAGCCTACTAGCATTATTAGTTTGCACTAACTCAAACCTTGCTGATATTTGGTGTAACCGCTTTAGTGGCCGAAGATCGATTAGGCGGCAGCTTCTTCACCACTTAAGCGGTAGTTTCTTTAGCAGCCTAGTACTATTTTAGCAGCTAAAGCTATATATATACTCTTCTTCCTAATTTTTTTTTACCATTTTTGAACTTTGAGCTTTGGATTTGGGCAATGATTTGATCTTGGGTAAGCTCCAAAACCTAGATTTCAATATTTACATTGAATATATCATCAAAACACTCTTTAATCTTGGCTTCAAAATAGGATTTTGAGGATTTTGTCAGTAAAGCTTAAAAATGATTTTTCTTCTATTTGAACCTCTTTTTTAAACTCATTTTCTCATGAGTTTTCAACTATACACTCCTATAACCTTGGGAATTGTGTTTCTATAATAAAATTCCAGATTTACTTCTTTTATTTTTTGAACTCATATTTCAAAGCATTTTGGACCCAACTTAAATATGAGCAATATAAGTATCATATTAGCTTTATCTTAATATTTAGATTCTTTATTTGTGTACTGTAGTTGATTCTGATGTTATTTGAAAGGGGAAGCCTTCTTATTGAAGGACTTTATGCTTGGATTTAGATTCTTTGAGGTAGATTATGGCTTAATTGTCTTCATATGGGCTGGTAATTAATGAATAAGTAAAGCACGCTATGATTTAGGGAAATAACTATTAGTTATGCTTTTTGAGCTATTATAAATATTGTGTGATACCCATTTAGGGGTTTATATTATGTTATTGTTGACTTATGATATTACATACTATGTGTTGCCTATGTGGGAGATTTATTTGACATCATTGAAATTATTTGTGCATTTGACTACTTTATTTCTAAATGTGGTACCTGCGCAAGTGCTTAGATAGATATTATAGGCCTTAATAAGCTGTCGATGTAGAAATGGAAGATAATTGATATGGATTTTCTTATAGGTCTTCGACTGTCTTGTTAGCAGTATGATTCGATTTAGGTCATCATGGATAGGATGACTAAATTTGGTCACTTCTTTCTAGTGAGAACTAATTTCTCTTCTGAGGATTATGCCAAGATTTTCATTGAGAAGATTGTGAAGTTGCATGGTACTTCAGTTTCCATTATATCTAATTGAGGTACCCAATTCTCATCTCACTATTGGAGGTTGTTTCAATAAGGTTTGGGGACTAAGGTAATCCTTGGTACCGCTTTCCACCAACAGATGGATGGGCAAGTGGAAAGGACAATTTAGGTCTTGGAAAATATGCTTCGGGCTTCTGTGTTTGATTATGGAGGTAGTTGGGCTGACCACTTGCCTCTTATATAGAACTTGTCTACAACAACAGTTATCACTCTAGCATTGGTATAGCTCTGTTTGAGGCCTTATATGGTAGGAGGTGTAAGTCTCTTATTGGGTGGTTTGAGGTCGATGAAAAAAAGTTGTTTGGTCCTAATTTGGTTCACCAAACCATGGAAAAGGTAAAGGTGATTCGGGATAGACTTAAGGCCGCCCAAAGTCTCCTAAAGCCCTACACGGATGTGGGGAAATGACATGACCTGAGGCTACCCCCTAGTCGCGACATAGTGCTTAAGGTCAGAAGTTACCCTAAGCTAACCCATGATCCGATACCTGCTATGAGCACTAAATGAAATGAAAGTAAAATAACAAGCGCGGAAGATAAACCAATAAGGTACGTAAATTTGCAAACTAAAATATATATAAAATAGCATGTCTGAATTAACTGATAAATACTAGAAACTAGACTGTCTGTCTGAAAACCTCTAAACATACAGAGTTTATGGGACAAACGCCCGACTAACCCCAACTGATCTGAATATAAAGAAATATAGAAATAAATAAAATTATATGTCACGTACTCAATGTATAAGTTCTCACCATGTAACACCCAGGAAATACACCCTGGATGCCACATGGCGCTTATGGTCCCGAAAGACCACAAGCTAACCCATGAACTGGTACTTACTGGGAGCACAGGATAATATACTGATAATGAAGGCATATGCAAAAAACAATCTAATAATGCCATAAGATTTTAGAAACTGAAAAGAATACTGAATCATAGTTCTGAATGTCTGGAAACAAACTTAAAAAACTAATAAACTAACTATCTATCTGAATGTCTAAAAACCTCTAAAACTGACTGACTGTGGAATTGATAGGACAAACCCCCAACTAACTCTAACTAACTAAATAACTAAACTGCTGACACAATTGAATATAAGATAAACCCATCCTCGAAGGATAAGGACTCACCACAGCTACTACTGCTGATATGTTGGAATGTCTAAGTACGGTTGGATACTTGAGCATCCGAACCTATGATATAAGATATCATAGCACAAGAAATGAGTATGCAATTAGTAATTTAAATGTACTGATATACGAGATGAGGCTAGGCTAATATGCATAGGCTAATTGTGCATGAAAATAGTAATAATAGACACGTATGGAAATACTGAAATCTGACTAAACAAGACTAATAACTAACTGGTTAAATATCATGAGATAATTGATGCATAGATACACAAAAACTGTAAAATCTAAGTATGCATGAGCAAGAATATAACATGATTTTGGAATAGTTTGTAAAATGAGATACTAAAATCTGGTAACTGAATACTGATGCATTGTATGCTATGGTCAAGAAAAACTAAACTAAATTCTGTACTGAATACTGAAACTGAAATTATGGGAGGTATCATTTAACCAACATATCCCAGTCTAAGTCTATCGGGGTTCAACCCTTAACCTAGTTGGAAAAGTTCTAGTACCGTGCCACGGGTAAAAATAATAGATGTGGAGTCAGTCCTAAACTGGCAGGTGACCCCAAAGAAAGTTACAATCCTAAACTGGCGAGCGACCTCTCAAGAGATTATCAGTCCTAAACTGGTGGGTGATATCTCGTAGCCTAAGCTTGCTATGTAGTTCTATAACTTAGGGACTGCTTCTAAGGACCCAATCCTAAATGATGGTTGATCTCCCATCCCTAGGTTCGCTCTATGCTGAATCCTACTCCCAACTAAACTGACACTGATTACTGGGTTGAACTAAGTTTAACTGAACTAATTAATGATCATAATAACTACTGAAAGAGAATGCTCATGGTGTATTCTAAAATTATTTTGTGGGTACTAAAAACTAGGTAAACAACTAAATTTTGGGTATTCATAAGCCCCTGGACTTGATAATAATAACAAAAGGGACATATGAAAGTGTTCAGACCATCGAAGGAAATCATTGGTCACAATTATTCACTTAAGCATTTCATCAAACAAATGGGGACTAAGACATTAACATAGGGGGGTTTTAAACATGATACGATAGCACGATCACATGATCAAATAATAAACTGGGGGTTTTATTCTGAATTCGCATGAACATGATATGGAAACCACAATATTTAAAACATACTATAATGCATTCCACGTGAAAACATTTAAAATCATAACTCAAAATCAAATTACCAAGATATAGATAAACATACTTCAACTTTCAAACGTGTAAGGGCTATTTCTATCAAAACACTTGGAAATGTAATACATGATCAAAATTCATAAGAGTTTCATGGAGGCAATTCATTGTAGACATGTAATAAGTAGTTATAGTTCAAAACCTAATCATTTAGGCATTTCATCAAACACATGAGGGTCATGAGTTAAATCATGGAAATAGTTAAATCATGTCATAATAACATAATTGCAAAATAAAAGTCACGTGTTAAGAATTTAACATGCGAATATCATCTTTCAAATGTGTCAAGGGCTAATTCCAATGAAAACAATTTGTAAACATGATATAAAAATTGAAATTCATGAAAGTTCATAGATATAATTCATAATAACATGTAAAGATCATAATTTTAAACTTGAAAATGGATTCTTGGACTCCATGGGTGTAAAGGGACCATGGATGAACAAAGGGCCCATGGATGAACATCATACATACCTTTAATACTTAAAACTTGAAAGAGAACAACTTTCTTGAAAGTTCTTGTATGGTGAAGCTTGAATTTTTGAGTTTTCTTGAAGGGAAGGGGATTTAATTTGATGAACTAGGGGAAATATTAGGGTTTATTTGAGAGTAAAATTGGGGAAAGTGGGAAAATAATGCCTTAACTGAAGGTAAATCCCATATTATTACGGATTGGGGCGGGGGGAAAAGACAAAACTCCCCCTCTGGAATTTAAATTTGCAATTGGAACTCCGATTGAAGGCCTGGCGCGACGTGATGAAACCCTCATCGCTATACCCAGAGTGATGTGATGCAATCACGGTGAGTTACTAGAAACAAAATCCAAACATGCCTCAATCCTCGTCCAAAAAATCTGAAACATCCTTGAGACATCCTTCTTACACCCCAGAACATCAATTAACTCAAGAACTTACGTATCGGGGTTCGGAAGGTCACATCAAAAATACATAAAGTTAAGAGGCCAAAAATAAAACTAAGTCACCAACACTTAGCTAAATTTTCAAGTTTTAGGCCTCTTATGCAGGCATTATGAACTGAACTGAGCTAAGAAAAATAGGGGGTATTACATACCACTACTATTGTGGGGAACTATTGAGCTGTCCAAGGATGGTCAAGAAACTGTGCATTCAAACTTATGTTATAAGACAACATAGCACAAGAGAAAAGTATGCGATCAGTACTTTGAATGTACTGGTATGTGAGGTAAGGACTAACTGAAATACATGCAGAAACTGAATGTAATTGCAGGAACATGTAAAACTGAAAATGGAAGACCAAGTATTGTATACACTGACATTATTTGAATAATTGGTGCAGTTTGCATAACTGACTAAATAAATGTTGAAATCTAACTACTTACTCTAGCAAAGAAAAACTGAAATAGACTGCCAATACGGACTAACACTGTAGGAGTTATCATGTAATCGACATAAGCCATGGATATTACCATGCAGTCTAATGTTTGATCCACATTAATGAGGGTTGTTCAATCCTTTCCATCAGAGTGGAACCTGAACTGGAGTGATCACAAAGTTGAGACTATTTTGGGCAAGGAGAAATGCTATTTAGCGAGTCCCTAAATCCTACGGGTACACGTAGTTTCTAGGAAGTAGGATGCGTTGAACCCCACACTTCCCACTCGATGCTAAATCCTACTCCTAACTGAATGACACTAGTTTTATTCATATTTTAACATAATATGGTACTGTACTGACAAGGCTCAACTTAAACTTTAATATAGTAATTAAATTATGGCCTGACTGACTTGTAATTTGAAAAGTCTGAAATAACAAGTAAACATATAGGTATCGGGTGTTCATAACCTGCTAACAATGAATGATTACTAAAATAGATAACAACTTTTAAAAACATAAAATGAAATCACAATTTAGAGACCCAAAGCATTGGACAATTCCTTACATAAGTATAATACATGAATTTAAGCATGGGGGTTAAACTTAGGAGAATAACAATTTCTCATCAAAATAATGAAATTCAAGACAAACTATCAAACTTGTAGTTTAAAACATGAATATGTACAAATCTTATGCTTTTTAGTCCTTTAAATCATAGAGTAATATTATGTTTTAATCCATGAGAATTTAGGATGAACCGTAGTTTAAAACAGGTGAATTCAACTTGACAATCATACTTTCGGGCACAAGGATAAAAGATTAACCTTGTTCAAAACCCCACATACCTCAATTGGATGAATTCTTGAAGAAATCTTAAAATTGAAACATAAATTCTTTAATTCTTGAGAGAAGAAGCTTGAATTTTGTTCTTGGGAAGAGAAAGGGTTTATGTGTGAGTAATATTGAGGTTAATAATCAAATAATTTACCTAAGAGTCCTACAAATCATGTTTTGGATGACTGGGGTTGATGGGAAAAGAAAAAATTACCCCTTGGCCCTTTAAATCATGAAGCTGGAATAGTGGGGGAGTGGCCTCCACGACGCTAACCCCATTTTTGGGGAATGCCCTCTGTGACATGATCCCTATTCCCTGGGAATGGCCTCTGCGATGCAAACCCTATTCCCTGGTAATGGCCCACATGATATGGCCCTATCGTAGAGGCTCACTGCCTCCGCTGTCCAACCATGCCCCAAATCCCTTGTGAAAATTCTAAAATTCTTCCGAGACATACCTTTAACTTCCCTAAACATATTTCAACTCAAAAACTAATGTCTCGAGGTTGAGAAGGCAAAAAATAAAATTCATAAAGTCTTGGGGTCTTGAAAATGACTAAGTACTCAACACTTGATGAAAATTTCAATCCTTGGACCCCCCATAAGTATGCAACTAAAAGCTGAATTGAGCTTAGAATCTTCTGGGGTACTATGCAACTAAAAGTTGAATTGAGCTTAGAATCTTTTGTGGTATTACAATAACTCTCCCTTGGGACCATTCATTCTCAAATGAGACTGGTTAAGTTGAGATACTACAGAGAATGAGAGTCTATACTAAATATTGATAAGCTAAAACATGATCAAATAACTGGGTCTAAAAAATAATACATGCTACATGGAATGAACTAATTTCATGAATGCATATTGTGACATGAGAATAGTTGTATTGCTAAAATAGAGAACGAAAAGATTCAACCTAAAGAAAACTATTACCTCAAGCTTCTTTTGAATTTGCCGAGAAGAGATGAGGATACCGGGCTCACATATTTGTTTCTATTTTCCAGGTAGCTCCATCAACAAACTAATTTCTCCATAGAACCTTAACCAAAAAAACTTCTTTATTCCTCAACCCATAAATCTTACGATCAAGGATCTCAACTGGGACTACTTCTTAGGAAAGGCTATCCTTAGCATCCACACTTTCTAAAGGAACAATAGAAGTTGAATCACCAATGCATTTCTTTAACAAAGAAGCATGAAACACCAGATGTACTTATGTGAAATCTGTAGGCAACTCCAACTTATAAGCTACCTTTCTAAAATAGTGCCAAATTCCATATGGGCTAACATAGTGGGGACTACGCTTTCCCTTCTTGCCAAAACTCTTTACTCCTTTCATAGGTAAAATGTTCAAATAGACTAAGTCACTAACATTAAACTCAAAATCTCTTCTCCTCACATCAGCATAAAATTTCTAAAAACTTTGGGATTTCTTCATCCTCTCTTGAATTAATTGAACTTTCTCCATAGCCTCAAACATCGAATTTCGCCCTATAAAATAGCCTCACCTACTTTAAACCAACCAATAGGTGATCTACAGCTCCTCCAATATAGAGCCTTAAAAGGAGCCATCTGAATACTAGAGTGATAACTATTATTGTAGGCAAACTCAATCAAAGATAAGTAGTCATACCAACTACCTTTAAATTCAACAATACACACCCTCAATATGTCCTATAAAGTCTGAATAGTCCTCTCTGCCTGACCATTTGTATGAGGGTAAAAAGTTGTGCTGAGATGAACTTAGGTACCAAGACCATTCTAAAAAGCATTCCAAAAGTGAGAGGTGAACTGAGTACTTCTATCTGATATTATGGAAAATAGAACCCCATGAAATTTCACCAACTCCTTAAGACAAAGCCTCGCATAATCCTCATCTGAGTACAAAGTGTGAACTGGCAAGAAATAGGCTGATTTGATCATTATAACTACAATGACCCAAATCAAATCATGCTGATAATGCATACGAGGAAACCTTATCGGAAAATCCATATTTACCACCTCCCATTTCCATATGGGGATGCTAAACTCCTGAAGTGTACCACTAGGCCTTTGGTGCTCAACATTAACCTACTGATAGTTCGAACACTTAGAGACAAACTCTGTAATATCTTTCTTCATACTACTCCACCAATAGATTTCCTGCAAGTCACAGTGTAACTTTGTCTCTATGGGGTGAATATAGTGCCACACACCATTCACTTCTGCTAATATTTGTTATCTCAAACCATCGACACATGGAACACATAACCTGCCCTGACAACAAAGCATACTATCTCCCTCTTGAAAGAAAACCTCCACCTTCTGATCTCTAACTGCCTCCTTTAACTTAACCAAACTAGGATACCTATCTTGAATTTCTTTTACTTTTTCAATCAATGAAGATTCCAAACCATTTAGAACCCATGTACTACCTTCGGTCGGATTAACCGACCAAACTCCTTTAACATCCCATATTTTCGTGCTAGAATTCTAACCATCGTTCCTATGCATATAACCTTTAATCCAAATTATTCCCATCTGAATACAAGTTTCATGATCATTATCCTAGTGTGTAAAGTGTTTTTGAGGTGAAATATGTTCATAGGAGTCACATAGAGCGAAGTTGAGCTTAGAGCCTTTGATTTATCCAAAGTTTGGTATTCGATTCTACAAGTGTCTACTTTGAATGAGTATAACTTTATGTATATTTATAATTTGGCATATTAAGACCCACTAAATTGTATGTAATCAAATTATCTTTCCAACGATACCAATTTTTCCGTAATCCGATACTCGAGCAAAAAGTTATGGCTTTTCAAAGGGGTGTGCGTCGCATAACAATCGCAAACATTCACTGGAATAGATTTTCCATAGGGTTTGCATCATAAAACTTAAGATTTGTATAGTTTGTTTGACATAAACCTTAAGGTTTTCCACGGGTTGTGTGTCGCAAATCCTATGGCCAAGCAATGTAGACACTTTATTTTTGAGTTATTTTGAGGGCAACTAAGTCATTTGATACCTCATAAATGTCCCTAATCATAACTACACGAGATTACTAGCTCTTAAACATATTTTAATCTTATTCATATCATCAGTTAATCATCTAAAACATAAGAGGAGAAAAACAACTCAGGGTTTGGGCAATCAAGCTTAAAGGTTCAACCTTTTCACAATTTCTTTGTCATTAATGTATATGGGGTTATGAACAACGAAACATCTTTCATCCATGTTACCAAAAATAGTTTTTAAAGTAGAATTTACATGTATTTCAGTCTAAGGTTCATACCCAAAGATCATTATCTGAGTTTTATGAAGTTACCATTGATTTAAATGTGGAATTACATGTCTACTTTCTCATACTTATACGTGTGAGTTGATTTATATACATTGAGAATTTAATTTCACTATCCTAACTAGAATTGTTATAGAATTTCAAGATTTTAATTATTAAGCATGAACTTTGTGATGACTTGACATGAGTTTAATGCATGGGTTTTTAAGCCCCTAGTTTGAGTATTGATATTTCAAGAAGATTTTCCTCTTAAGCACCATATGACTAGCTTATATTCATATTTTGAGAAAGATTTGATCATTTTATCCTCATCTTAGATATGGAATCCACATTACAGTTTTTATTACAGTATACAGTAAATAAATGCACACTGGTTTTTATTATAAACCCTTATGCTAGTTTTAAGATAGATTTCCTACAGAATGAGAATATAGATTAAAGGGAGTAGTATTTAGCACCGAGACGGATAAGATTCCAAGGTATCATCCCCATAACTATGAGCCAATATAGGTACAAATTCAGATTATTCCTATTTATATGGATGCAGATATAGATTCTGATCACTCAGCTCAGGTTATACTCCTTGGCATGAATATGACACATCTCTCCAATATGATGTTTTCCCTTTAGGGGAACTAGACGTTGGACACTATGATAGCTCACATAGTGTAAGTCAGTTAGAAGAACCTCCCTAATCCCTAAGTCCTAAAACAAAATAACAGAACAACTTTTAGAAACTAAATGTAAAGGCTCACAATTTTATTCAGATACTATTTTACACAAGACATTAGCTATGAGATTTTATCTTTCACTTTATAGATGATAAATGTGAGACCATTTTACACTTAGTCTGGATGATTTGAAGATAGACTTAATTTCAGTGCTACTTATTCCACTAGCAGAATGAGTAAAAGTACAGCTTTTAGAACCTAAGTGTTATGACTCATAAGATTTAATAAGTATTCTTTATTTCTCATGATTTATGATTTTTAACTTTTATTTATATAAGCCAATATGATTTCTTTACACTTAGAATGCATTCTTTAAAAATTATATGAACATTGAGTTACTATTTTACTTATGAATTCACCCCCACATGCTCAGTACATTCCAAAAGTACTGATCCATATATACGCCTATGTGCTACATTGTTTAATAATATAGGTGCCAGTTCAGTTGTATTCGATATATCATGGTCAGACAATTGTAGATTCCAGACAGTAGGTGATGAGTCCTTCTATATCATGGACTTCAGATAGATGTTATTCATGTACTTTACTTTCTTACTCATATTTATTGATTAGTGGTAGTTGGATTCGTATCCCAGCTATCTATAGTTAGTATAGTAAAGGCTTCATAGATGTCAGTTTGAGTTAGTCATGTAATTTTAATTTCTCACTTCAGTTTTATTAGAATGTAAAATTATATCAGTATTGTATTTTCCCCAGATTTCATCATGATTATGTTTCTACATGGTGAACTCAATTATTTGATACATGTTTTAATAAGTTTCTTAATAGTATGCTTGTTCATGGGTTGGCTTGGGATCACTTGTGGTCCTAAGCACCGTGTGATGCCCAAGGGGTAGTCTTAGGGCATTACAAATTTGGTATCAGAGCATAGAGTTCAAGTTACCTATGGTGTCTGTGAAACCGTGTCTAGTAGAGTCTTGTGGAATGGTATAGAGATATTTGTAATTTTCTTTGAGAGGCTACAGGACATTTAAGAAATATTTCCCTTCTTCGTGCTCTAGGTCGTGCTGTAAAGTTATTCTCTCAAGAACTTCTGTTGATTATCCTGTTACTCTATAATACTTCATCTATGACTTATTCTTGAGATAATATGATTAGAAATTTCCAATTCCTCCAAAGATGATGCTCTCGGATATACTCTTTGTAACTTTAGAAGTCACACAAGGGGTTTGAGGAGAACTCGCTAATGTGTTATAAGTCCCATAACTTTAAAGTTATGTCCTCATCTATATGACTTGTTAAGTTAAGATAGATTAAGATGTGTATTCAGATTCCTCATTAACCCTTGTGTATTCAGATTCCTCGTTAACCCTTCAATACAGATAGTGCTTATAAAAGGAGATAGTAAGAACCTAGATTGTTAAATAGAGTTTGTATTCTAGAGTGTTATGATTTATAAGTGGTAGAACTTTATTATAGTTGGAAGTGTGAGTTTAGAAGTGCAGTGACAAGAATGTGGGAATGACTATTGGTAGAAAATATAGAGATAAACTTATGCATGCTACAGATTTTGTGTTATAGTGATATAACCTTGTGTGTTAGTTTAGTGAAAGATAGAGAAGAAGCTATTAGTTAAGGAAACTTAATGTTTTCTTCAAGTATGAAAGGAGTTATTGATGATATTTTTTGTGTTAGAAAAGTATAGGATAATCATGAAGTATTTGGGTTGTTAATCATGCCTAGCACTGGACACTAAGTTTGAATAGTAGATGATCATCAAGATGGAAATAATGATTCTTGGTTAGTATGGCTAGTTAAATGGAAGTAATCTAGTAGGCTTGAACAGTGTATGCAAGATTTTAAGTTCATTTCTTTATAATTTAGTATGATATAAAGGTGTGCCCAAGGTGATATGGAGATTGAATTATTTTCTAAGGTTATTAAGTATTATGTGTGGTTAGTAGTACCCTCGAATTGAGAAGTGTAAATGATGCTATGTGGTATATGATGTTCTTGTCAGTTAACTTATGGATTATAGGTTGATGATGTTGGGTATGTTGGTGTAAGGAAAAATATAAGTTTAGAGATGTGATATTAGTAGACTATGAAGGAAAGAATGGTTCAGCAAGGGTTTGGAGATATCCATTTTAAGTGTTAGAATCTAAGTTTGAATTGTTTTAAGGATTGAGCTAATAGAAAGGAGAGTTGAAACTTAAGTTAGTGTAAAATCATGGTATGGTATTACTCAATAAGATTCTAAGTTGGTTAGTGTTTAAGTTGTTATATCATAATTTTTGGGGCTATAGAAATCTAAGAGTTGAATCTCAAAAGGAGGTATTAGTAGTGGGTGCTATATGTTAAGATACAGTCTTTCAGGGTAAGTTTGCTATTTAAGTATATTGATAAACCTCGGGCTCTAGGTTAAACTAGTTGCAGTTTAGTTATAGTTTATTTCATGGTCCACAGACTTAGAATGATGGCTTAAAGCTAAGAGAAAGATGATAGAATGAGTAACCAAGTCAGACTTCCATATTCTAGTAGTAATGCCAGTGTAGTGTAGAAAAGCAGTAAGAGAGGTTGATGCTCGACCCATTCCCATCTCGGTACAAATTTTTGTACTTCAGTTATCACAATATCTACTCATGCCTTACCTGTCGTCCATGACCACGGTTCATATTTATGCACCTTATAGAAAAAAATCATGTATGTTCCCAAATCCCAGTATAAGGAGTTCCAATTCACTCAGCAGTCGAAATCATATTCCATAACTTATCAACTCCAAATCTAGGTCATGCAGCTTATGACTTATGTACTCATGCTTTATAGTATGTTTAGTTCCAGTACTAATGTGATGCTCTTAATGATCAACAATATTCATAGTTATATCATGTATATCCTCAATTTAGATCTCTTTAATAAATCCATACCTTTGATGTTCTATTCCTTAGGCCTTAGTTAAGTGTCAAAGTTATGTATATTATTCTTTTACACTTCAGGTCCTTATGCGTTAGCCCTTCAGTGACCTCTTCTTATGTTAAGATAGTGGTGATGATAATGGATAAGCAATGGTATATATGAGAGAAAGAGTGAATGACCCTCATTAAGAAGGATTATTTATACTTTTTCTATATAAGGCTAAAGGATAAAGAAATATTGAGGTAAATCTTTGGTATATGTCATAGTTAGTTGAGAATTCTGGGTATTTCTTCTTAATAATAGTGCAAAAAAGTTGTTATTGATAGAGGTTTAGAGAATGTGAGAAGTATGACTTTATGGGTTTTTTCCTTGAAGTTCATTTATGGTTATAATAATAGGCTTAAATGTCATGTTGGGATGTAAGTGGATGAATGCAATATGCGCTAGTCCATAGTAATAATTCTGAGTTAGTCATTGAAGTAGTAAGGTATGTTATGCTTAGGGCGTGAGCTTTAAAAGAGACATAGAAGATTGAATCATGTAGTTTAGACTAGTATTATGGTGTGGCATGTTGAACATTGTAATTTTGAGTTAGGCTTTATCGTGGTAACAGACTTTAGTTTAGTTTAGGCTATAGTAGATGGATTTATCAATGACCATGTGAGAATTATAAGTTGACTCAAACGAGTATGGTTTTTAAGGGAAAGGTATAGTTGAGAAAGTATTTGAGAAGTGTTGCTAATCTTGAAATTAAGAAGTTTCATTGCCTAAGGCCTAGTAATTCTATCCTAGCTTATGATTTATATGTCTATAATCCATGATATGGAGTTGTATCAATGTTGTGATTCCTTATTCAGATGTCTTGCTCAGATCATGCCCATGATACCTTGCTCCCTAATGTTAATATAACTTCTTAGAAAGAGTATTGAAGAAATACTCCAATTGAGTATAATATTTCAGTATGATTCAGTTAGTATAACGGACAATTCAGTTTAGTAATCAAGCATATAAGCTCCTATAGATTTCCAACTTTCCATCTAGTTTTACTACCTAAAGTTTCACGAGTAAAGCCATTCCATGGGAAAAAATCTTTGCATTTATGCAATTTGCAAATTCAGCTCAGTTCATGCATTATGCATCTATTTTAGATTTAGATATTAAGTCATGATTCAGCTATTAAGTATTCCGTACCTCATCTCAGCCTTTCCTTAGTATTTTAGCCAAGCCAGTATCATTCAGGGATGAATGATTCCAAGGGGGAGACAATGTAACACCCCGTATTTTTGTGCTAGAATTCTAAACATCATTCCTACGTGTATAATCTCTAATCCAAATTATTCCCATGTGAATACGAGTTTCATTATCACTATCCTACTGTGTGAAGTGCTTTTGAGTTGAAAGATGTTCAAAGGAGTTACTTAGAGAAAAGTTGAGCTAAGAGCCTTTGATTCGTCCAAAGTTTGGTATTTAATTCTACAAGGGTCTACTTTGAACGCGTATAACTTTATGTATATGTGGAATTCGGCAGATTAAGATCCACCAAATTATAGAATCTAATTAGCTTTCCAATGATACTAATTTCACCTTGATCCGATACCCAAGAGAAAGATTATGGCTTTCCAAAGGGGTGTGTGTAACCTAACAATCACAAATGTTCATTGGAATGGGTTTTCCATAGGGCATGCATCACGAACCTTAAGATTTTCCATAGGTTGTGTGACACAAATCTTAAGGTTTTCCATGGGTTTTGTGTCACAAACCCTAAGGCCAAGCGGCATGGACACTCCATTTTTAAGTTATTTAGAGGGTAACTAAGTCATATTACACCTCATAAACGTCCCTAATCATAACTACAGGAGATTCATAGCTCCTAAACATGTTTTAACCTTATTAACATCAGCAGTTCATTACGTAAAACACAAGAGGATAAAAATAACTTAGGGTTTGGCCAATCAAGCTTACAAGTTCAACTTTTTCACAATTTTGTTGTCATGAAGGTATGTGGGGTTATGAACAAGGATACTTCTTTCGTTCTTGTGCCCAAAAATAGATTTTAAAGATAAATTTATATGTATTCATTCTAGGGTTCATACCCAAGGATCATTATCTAAGTTTTATGAAGTTACAATTGATTTAAATGTTGAATTTCATGTCTACTTTCTCATACTTATGTGTGTGAGTTGATTTAATACATTGACAAATGAATTTCACTATCCTAACTAGAATTGTTAAAGAATTTCAAGATTTTGATTATCAAGCATGCACTTTGTTATGACTTGACATGAGTTTAAATCATGGGTTTTTAAGCCCCTAGTTTGAGTATTGATATTTCAAGAAGATTTTTCTCTTAAGCACCCTATGACTAGGTTATATTTAGATTTTGAGAAATATTTGATCTTTTGATCCTTAGCTTAGATATGGAATCCACACTATAGTTTTTACTACAGTTTATAGTAAACATATGTATAGCTGGTTTTCATTATAAACCCTTATGCTAGTTTTAAGGTGGCCTCCTACAAAATGAGCATACAGATTAAAGGGAGTAGTATTTAGCACCAAGTTGGGTATGATTCCAAGGTCTCATACCCCATAACTACGATACAACATAGGTACAAATTTAGATTATTCCTACTTATATGGATGCAGATACAGATTGTGATCACTCAGCTCAGGTTATACTCCTTGGCAAGAGTATGACACCTCTCCCCAATGTGAGGTTTTCCCCTTAGGAGAAGTAGATGTTGGACACTATGTTAGCTCAGATGGTGTATATTGGTTAGAAGAACCCTCCTAATTCCTAAGTCCTAAAATAGAATAATAGAACTATTTTTAGAAACTAAGTGTAAAGGCTCACAATTTTATTCAGATATCGTTTTACACAAGGCATTAGCTATGACATTTTAGCTTTCAGCTTATAGATGATAAAGGTGAGGCCTTTTTACACTTGGCCTGCATGATTTGAAAACATACTTAACTACAGTGCTACTTATTCCAGTAGCAGAAAGAGTAAAAGTACAACTTTTAGAAACTAAGTGCTATGGCTCACAAGATTTATACAGTATGCTTTATTTCTCATGATTTATGATTTTCATCTTTCAGTTATTCAAGCCAATGTGAGTCATTTACACTTAGCATGCATTCTTTAAAAATTATATGAACATTGAGTCATTGTTTTAATTATGCATTCACCCCTACATGCTCAGTACATTTCAAAAGTACTGATGCACATATACATATATATTCTACATTGTTTAATAATATAGGTACTAGTTCAGTTGTAGTCCATATATCACGATCAAACAGTTGTAGATTTCAGCAAGCAGGTGATAAGTCCTCTTACTTTAGGGACTTTAGATATAGTAAAGGTTTCATAGATGTCAGTTAGAGCCAATCATGTAATTTCAGTTTCTCTCTTTAGTTTTATCAGAATATAAAATTGTATCAGTATTATATTTTTATCTAGATTTCTTCATGACTATGTTTCCACATAGTAAACTTAGTTATTTTATACATGCTTAAATCAGTTGCTTAACAATATGCCAGTTCATGGGTTGGCTTGGGATCAGTCATGGTCTTAAGCACCGTGTGACACCTAGGGGGTTGTCTCAGGGCGTTACAACTCTTAACCTACAAAGATGATGAACCTCACGGACTAACTCTTTCTTATCATCTTCGACCTGGGCCACACTACCCATAGACAATCTATTAAGGGCATACGCCAGTACATTGGCTTTGCTCGGATTATATAGCTGGCTCATTTCACAGTCTTTCAACAACTCAAGCCATCTTATCTGGCAAAAGATTCTGGTCTTTATGTGTGAACACGTATTGTAAACTCTTGTGATCTATGAATACATCAACATGAAACCCATAAAGGTAATGCATCTAAATTTTTAAGGAAAAAACAACAGCTACCAACTCAAGATCATGGATCAAATAATTCTTTTCATGGGGCTTAATCTGTCTAGAGGCATAGGCTATGACCTTACCTCTCTGCATTACTACACAACCCATACCAACTCCAGAAGCATCATAAAACACTATGAACCCATCTGTGCCATCTGGAAAAGTCAAGACTAGAGAAGAAGTGAGTCGAGTTTTCAACACCTGAAAACTCTTCTCGCAGGAATCTGACCACTAAAATTTAACCTTCTTCTGGGTTAGCCTCTAAATGGGGGAAGAAATAGAAGAAAACCTTTCAGCAAATCATATGTAATATCTAGCTAAACCCAAGAAACTTCTAATATTTAATGGAGAGACGGGTCTAGTCCAGTTCTTCACTACTTTAGTCTTTTTAGGATTGACTCAAATGTCATCCCCAGAAATTATGTGACTAAGGAAAGATATTGATCTCAACCAAAATTCGCGCTTACTGCACTTAGTGAATAACTGATGATCTCTATGGGTTTGCAACACAACTCTCAAATGTTTAGCATGATCATTCTCACAATGGGAATATACAAGGATGTCATCAATAAAGACTATGACAAATAAGTCCAAGTACTATTTGATCACCCTGTTCATCAACTCCATGAAAGCACAGGGGCATTCATTATTCCAAATGAAATAAATAGGAATTCAAAGTGTCCATACCGAGTTCTGAAGGTTGTTTTTAGAATGTCACATTCTCTGACTCTAAGCTGATGACAGCCGAATCTGAGGTCTATCTTAGAGAAATAACTTGCAAGTGGAATATAGATGACAAGGATTTAGGGAACACTAACTTAGATGTAGCTTATTATATTTTCATTATCTTACACATAAGGGTGAATTGAGATTTAACTAGGTCATGGACATCTTCCTAGAAATTGGGATGCCCAATTGAGGTATTAGGTGGATTTGATAGCCATATTTATGAGGTATCCTAAAAGTTCCATGGGTGATAATCTTGAGTTTTGGTTCGTGAACTAGCATAAAGAAACCCTAACGTAGCATACCCATGTAATCATCAACTAGAATTTATATCCAATTATCACGAACCCATGCACTATTTGCCCCTAGGAAGACATAATCCCAAGACTTATTTCATATTGAAATCTTAACAACAATTGTTTCTTTGAGTCGGTAGTTTTATTTGATTTTGATAAAAGATCTTTTCAAACCAATCCCCCCATTTTAATTCGTGTATTTCATTTTGTTACAGTACGAGAATACACTTAGACATTATCAACATCTATAGGGTTTGAAGACTAGACTTACTCCTCAAAAATTATACATCAATGTGAGTTGAGGTTTATTGACAACTATCATTAAATATCAAAACTATGTATAGGTGAGCGTGATCAAAATAGTGTCGTTGTCAGGGAATGAGATTTAGTTTTCACTTGTGCGGTGTTGATTGTAGCTAGGGTATACCCGTGGTGGTTTTGATTTACTCTTTTTTTTGTTTTTGTTTTTTTAGGTGATTTTAATAGTGTCTACGACACTATGAGTGACCATGCAAGTAATGTTGGGACATTTAATGGTCCCCTTGATGGTGAGGAGAAACTCCATGAAGTTGCGCGTGCGAGTACTATTTGTATCCCACCTAATCAAGGGAACGGGGTATTCCACGTCAAGGTTTTATATTTTACATGCTTGAAATAAAGGGTCTCTTTGGGGGAGAAGCTCATGAGGACCCCAATTTGCAGTTAAAGAATTATGTGGAAGTGTGTGCCACCTTCAACATTGCTCACATCTCACAAGAATCCATTTGGTTGCGCCTCTTTCATTCCTTCTAACGCGTGAGGTAGTATAGTGGCTACGATCTCTTCCTATTGGGTCAATCAAATCATGGGATGAACTTATCATTCTATTCTTATACTGATACTTCCCACCATCCAAGATGTTGTAATTGTATGACAACAACAGCAATAACAAACCCAGTGTATTCCCACAAAGTGAGGTCTGGGTAGGGTAAAATATACACATTCCATACCGCTACCTCCGAAAAAGTAGAGAGGCTATTTTCGATAGACCCTTGGCTCAGGATGGAGAATAGTACACAAGGTGGTAGTGGAACATGAAGTAGGGTGGATGGCATAACAGAAATAAGGAATAAGAAATACTAAAATAGATGTCAGAGAAATATGAAATACAAGAAATATAAGTAATTCAAATAAGAGATAGGATACCCGCCTAGTAGTAACATACACTCACGAACCAAGACACCCACGACACCTAAACTCTCTTGACTAGAGGCTCCTACTAAAGGACACAATCCGATGATTACTAACCCAGCTACACAAGAGCTCTCCTAACACCTTTCTATAACCCACACACTCACCCTAGCAATTTACCCTTATCTGCAACCTTCATACCTTCCTATCTAGGGTTATGTCCTCAGTAAGCTATAACTACTCCATGTCATGTCTAAACACCTCCCTCAAGTATTTCTTTTCCCTACATCTACTCCTTCTAAATCCATCAAAAGCTAGATTCTCACACCTTGAAACTGGGGCATCCATGCCCCTCCTTATTATATTTCCAAACCATCTCAGCCTTTCTTCTCATATCTTGTCCTTCACCAAAGCCACTCCCATATTCTCCCTGATAGTCTCATTCCTAAATTTATCCCATCTAGTAAGTCCACACACCCACCGTAATATTCTCATTCCTGCTACCTTTAATCTTTGAATGTGGGAGTTCTTGACTGGCCAACACTCTACTTCATACAGCATGGCCGGACGGATTGCCACTCTGTAGAATTTTTCTTTAAGTTTAAGGGGAACCTTCTTATCACACAACACTCCCAAGGAGAGCCTTCACTTTATCCAACCTACTCTAATACATTTAGAGACATCCTTGTTAATCTCGTCATTCCCCTAAATCATAGACCCAAGATACTTAAAACTATCCCTCTTACAAATATCCTGGGAATCCAACCTCACCAAAACATCATCCTCCTAACTCGAGTCACTAAACTTGTATTCCATATAATCTATCTTAGATCTACTCAACCTAAACCCCTTAGATTTAAGGGTTTGCCTCTAAACCTCCAGTCTTTCATTTACCCCCTCCCACATCTCATCAATCAGCACTACATCATCCATAAATAATACACACCAAGGAACCTCACCTTGAATACTATGCATCAACACGTCCATCACCAACTCAAACAGAAATGGGCTAATAGTCGTCCCCTAATCTAACCTTGTCTCATCTAGAAAATGCCCTGAGTCTCCTCCCGCCGTCCTTACCTAAGTCTTTCCTCCCTCATACATGTCCTTAATAGCTATGATGTATGCCACTGAAACCTCTCTCATCTCCAAGCATCTCTAAAGAACCTTCCTAGGGACTTTGTCATACGCCTTCTCCAGGTCGATGAACACCATGTGCAAATCCCTCTTTCTTTCCCTATACTACTCCACTAATCTTCTCACCAGGTGGATTGACTCTATCTTCGAGCGACCAGGCATAAAACTAAACTGATTCTCTAAAATAGACACGACCCTCCTTAATCTCTGCTTAACCACCATCTCCCAAATATCCATAGTGTGACTCAACAGCTTAATACCCCTACAGTTGTTGCAACTCTGAATGTCACCTTTGTTTTTATATAACAAAATAATTGTACACTATCTCCAAGCTTCAGGCATTCTCATAGTATTGAAAATACCGTTAAACAAATTAATCAACCACCTTAAACCTACTTCACCTGAATACTTTAAAAAATTCACTGGAATCTCGTGAGGCCCTATCGCCCTACCCCTCTGCATCCTATGAATAATATCTCTTACCTCCTCAACCTTAAAATATCTACAGTAACTGAAATCATAGCTCTCCACTGAGCACTCCAGCTCCCTTAACTCAATGCTTCTATCCCCCCTCCCTCATTCAAAAGTCTATAGAAATACTTCTGCCATCTTTTTTTTAATGTAATCATCATCCACCAAAATTCTACCATCCTTTCCCTTAATGTCGTTCACTTGATCAAGGTCACGAACCTTCCTCTCCCTAGCCTTAGACTGCCTATACAACCTTTTTTCCCTGTCTTTCTCCTCTAACCCACATGCAAGCTCTAAAATATTATTGTTGTAGCAGTCATAACTGCTAACTTAGCCTTCTTCCATATGACTTTGTAAACCTCCCTATTCACCCTCTTCTCTTCTTCATCTTTACTCTCAATCAACTTAACATACGCCCCCTTCTTAATCTCCACTTTCTTATTAACTTTTTCATTCTACCACCAGTCCCCCTTATGCCGACCAACCTGACCTTTCAAAATACTTAACACCTGTCTATCTGTCCCTGAGATATAGCTAACAGCCTTATCCCACATACCGTCCATGTCCCCCTATACTCTGACATCTCTATTCCTTTCACCTTCTCCCTTATCTTCTACGCACTAACTAGCATCAAGCTATCCCACTTAATTTTGGGTCAACCCTCTCCGAACCTACTCTTCCTGCTCTTCTTGATAATCAAGTCCATCACTATGAATGGAGAACCTCTATATGAGTTGTGGGAGATATTTAATGGAAATCTCATATAATGTCCCAATCATGAGGTCCCGAATAAAATGCATCTCAAAATATTCTACTAGCTTTGGATCAATTAAACAAAACTATGATGGATAATGCAGTCAAGTGTTCACTTGTGAAGTTATCTTATTATGTAGCTACAAACTTGCTGAAGAAAGTCACTAAGAAAATTTGAGCTTGGAATATCCAAGTCACCGAGGTAGATAAAGGGTCACTTACGACCTCCTATTTTGATAAAAAAAATGGAATAGAGATTTAAAAAGGAGGAACAAATGGAAAAAATAATGACACGATTGGAGTTGCTAATGAATCATGTGATGGGTGCAACTACAAAAATGGAAAATGTCATGGCATCCAGGGCCTATAATGACGAAGTAGCCAAATATCTTGATGAATAAATTTGGTATTTGGCTAACTATCTATGGGGTTCCCACCCAACCTATCAAAGGCAAGGTGGGAATAAAAGTTTGTGTGATCATGAAAAAAATTGGATTGGTGTGATAGGGATAGAGATCTTGATTGGAGAGACAAGGAAAGGGATTATGATCGATATGTGCCTCCCCATGACCGAGCAAAAGGCAAAGAGTCCAATCCCATTGATCCCTAAAAATTCAAGATTGAGGATGGGTTAGCAAGATCTTGATGAGAGTAGAGGGAACGGACAAAATGCTCTAAGAATTGAAATATGACTTTTCATAAATAAACCAAATGGTTGTATCTCACTCCACCTCAATCAAGCAACTAGAGACTCAACTTGGCCAAATCTTTACTCAACTTAATTCAAGATAAAAGGATGCTTTGCTTGTGACACTATTGTGAATTGAAAAAATAATGCTTAAGTATTAGCAATTTGTCTCTAGGAGTTATGAAACCCTCAGTGATATTATGGTGGAAGTTGAAAAGGAGGATAATATTAAACAAACAAATATGAAGAAGAAGAAGAAGCATATAAAAGATTTAAATGAGGAGGATCCAAAGTCTCAAGAAGGGAATGAAAAAGAATCAATTCTAAGTGAAGAAGTGGTTGATGAAGAGGGAGATGCAAAGGAAATTGAGAATGATGAAATGCAAAGTGATCCGTTGTCTACCATAAAGGTTACTCCTTCATTCCCTCAAAGGCTCAAAAATAATGAGGACAATGTTAAATTTAAGACGTTCTTTGCTAAGCTTAGAAATCTATCTATTAATATCCCATTGCTAGAGGCAATTCAAGATATCCTGGTACATGCTAGGCTTATGAAGAAGTTTAAGTCAAAGAAATGTCTTGTTGATAGTGAAACCATATAAATTACCCATGGATGTAGCGTTATCATGACTAGAACAATAGCAAAAAAGAAAGAGGATCCCATGGCCTTTACAATACCTTGAACCATAGGGACACACAAGTTTAAAAAAGTTTTGTGTGACCTTGGTGCAAGCATCAATCTTATGACCTATAAAATCTATCAAAACCTTGGTTTGGGCACTCCTACACCAACAAAAATTAGGTTTTTGATGACGGACCAGTCTATCAAGAGACCGGTTGGAGTTTTGTTTGATTTTTTGGTGAAGGTGGACCACTTTATTATTTTGACGGACTTTTTGGTGCTTGGTTTTGAAATCAATCAAGAGATACCTATTATATTTGGTGTACTTTTCCTTGCAACCAGAAGAGATATTGTCGATATGGAGATAGGAGAAATAATATTTTTGGTCTAAGATGATGAAGTGTCCTTTCAAGTATGCAAGACCAAGAAATAACCCATGGAACTACAAGTGGTGTCCGTCATTGATGTTGTGAACACAGAGATGAATGATGGGTCCTTTGACGATTTTACTTAAAAATATAACAAATGTCATGTCGCAATGACAAATTAGGTACTAAGTGTGAGGCAACCCACCAATGCCACAAAAATGTCTTGGAACCCTTATTTTTTTAATTTGTAGAGTAGATTTAATTTTGTTAAGGATTGATCCATGAATTTGTGGTACTATAAAGTGTTTTGAATAAGTTAGAGAAAGGAAAAGTGTGTTATGTTTGAGTAGAGGATGGATTGAATAGGAGAAAACAAAGGATCAAATTTGTCGTCAGTTACTGCAATAGCAGTACGTACGTCACCACGATCGCGATACGCATGTCACCGCAATCGTGGTATGCATATTTTAGACAAAATAACATAGTTTTTGCAGAAAATTATTAATGATGAGTGTTATTGTGTTATTCTTAGGTTTTCCAGTCTACATCGTGGGATATAAATCCATTTTATGGACCCTAAATGCCACAGCTTATACTATGGTGACCTCTTAAGAAGAAACTGCTTCTGAAGATGGGCATATGTCTAGATAAGGTTCCAGAAAATCTTTTGGAATTTTGTGATAGACTCATAGCCATGGGGTGGCGGTGTTTTTCCATAAATCCTTACCTAGCAAATAAGAAGTGGGTATGGGAGCTCTATGCTAACCTTATTATAGTATCTCTCTCAGACCCAATATAAGGATCCAAGAAAAGGAAGTACACTTTGGAGCCAAGTGGATAAATGACATATATGGGCTCCTAGATGCAGATATGGCACAGTTAGAGGCGAAGGGGTGTGAACCAAAAAGTTGGATAGATGAAAAGTTATGTTCGGGTAAGGTGGTTCCTTGGACGGCCAATAAGAGGGGGATATCGATGAATGATTTCACAATGGAGGAAAAGATATGGTTGAATTTTATTTGTAATTGGTTTTATCTATACACACACATGGATTTTGTCCCAGATATGCCAGCCCAGATGGTTTTCTGTATACTAGATAACATTTCTTTGCATGTTGGTCAGCCTGTAATTTCAGACAGGAGGCACTTTAAGATCCATGATGGTATACTCTTCTTATTCCCTTCTTTGATTACTGAGTTGTGTGGGAGATATTTGGTTGAGGAATACCTTGGACACACTTGGGTGTGCCTAAACACCCCCATTTATCCTCTTAATATTCATGGTGAGGGAGAGTTGGACAATAATAAGAAGAGAAAGATCGACTTGGGTAAGTTAACATGTGAGGACATAGACTCATATAATCCATCCACAGTAAGGATGATTGATGAGTTCTTTATTGAGTTAAGGAATATTAGGGAGCTAGTCTCTAAGTTGCCTCAGGGGCCAGGAGTGCCTTGTTCCACTCGACATTCCTATGTGGCTCAGTCTAATTATGAGAGGTACCTGAAGGATCAGAGCATGTAGAAAGGCATTTTTGATAGGTTTAAGAAGGCCTATTCATCTTTGGCAGAGTCTAATAAGGAGCTCAAAGACTCACATAAGAAGATTAAGAAGAGGGAGAAAAAGAGAGACAAGTTCTTCACCAAGATATGGATGGGGGTAAAGGGCCTTTGGAAGGTCTTGAAACCTAGAGACAGACTTCTCTATTATAGATTTGATAGTTACGAAGAGGCCACAACTGAGTGGTCCAATTCTAATGATACCGGAGGTGATGCTGAGTCAAAGAGCAACATCAGATCTTGATACAGTTATAAGGAGCACCCTTTTACTATATTTATGCTTTATTAACTATGCAGTGAGGTCACCACAACCTTTTTAGTTGGGGCTGCCTATCCTTATATTAATTTATTTGGCCTTTATTATTGAGATATTTTTGGATATTTTGATGTTGATTTGGATGATTTTTAATTTATTTTGTGTTATAATATTCGGACACTCTGGTAGTGCCCATATTTTATGGATTAGTTATTTGTTCCATTTTTTGTTTGTTTATTTTTATCTTGTTTATGATAATATCAGATGAGCCTTTTCCTATGATAGATTGAGTGACGACATTATTAAAGGAAATTCATCATGATTGGGTTTTGAGCCGTGGATGCAGGGGAAGTCTGAGTACCTATACAATTGGAGTTATAAATGCAAAGAAAATCTAAGTACTTGTGGAATTTTAGATGTGGGGATCGCCCTTTAATTATGGTGAACTTCAAGTAGTCATATGGTTTTCCCTCATGGAAACCAAAATATGAGATAATGTCTTGGTTTGGTTCCATTAATAGGAAATGGTGTGTGGTGCAAATGCAAAGCAAACACCCCTCTCTGTCCAAAACTTTTTGAAAACCAAGGTCATGGGCATGAACAACTTTATAACAATACTTTACCACTTTTTGTGACTCCAAAGACTTTAGCTTGTAAAAATAGGTGAATACTCCCTTTTATCTCTAGTAAGAAGTACAATTGAGACTCCTCGAGAAGTTTACATTCCATGTGTAGTGAGCATAATTGTCTAACTCTCATGCATACTTGTACTATGTAAAACTTGCCTTGTTAGTCTCTCAAGGCTAATTGTGATTATACTTGATTGGTGAAATGATCTTAGGCCTTCTTGGTGAACATTAGCAGCCCACTTTAGCCTAAATAGCCTACATATAAATAGAATAGTATCCTTAGTTACATATTTTGAGCCTTCAAACCTTTTTTTGGCAACCACATTACCAGCCTTGAACCATTTAAAGTTTTTCCCTCTTTTGAACCCTACCTTTTTTGAACATAGAATATAAAGTTGAGTCTAAATGTCTAAGTTGGGGGTGGTAAGTTGAGAAGAGATGACCTTGGGCTATGCTAATGTAAATGGATGCCTATGATGCTAAGAAGAGAGAGAAATTGAAAAAGTGAAAAAAAAAAAGAATCTTCAAAAGAAGGAATAGCATGGATTGCTAAAGAAATAGTCAAAAGAAAATGCTTTCAAATTATTAGGTTAATCAAGGTAGCAAAAGTAGGCATGTGTGAATTTTGAAAATAAATGAAGTGTTCCATGGTCAAAAGTTGGGTTAGATAGTGTGATGTAGAGGTTCAAAGAGGGTGTAGTCATTTTATACCCAAATGATATCATACCCTTTCCCGAACCTATGTTACTAGCTTGAAAAATTCCTTCGAGATCTCCAACCAAGTGTATTCATTGTAGTAGCGATTGAAAATAAGGTCAAGCCTATGGTATAATAAATAGCATTGATAGAATATTTTTAGATAGAGTGTTTTACACTAAAATCCTTTGTTGTATAATTTGGTATGTGTGGGATTTCCTTCTAGTGAGAAGGCATGTAGACTAATTAAGATGGGTGAAATTGTCATCTTCCTAAAAATAAGGCAAGGGAGTATAGAGAAGTTGCTATTGATAGGGAGTCACTTCTAGAGAGTTAGTAATTGTTGTGTTGTAGTTCTTTAAAGTCATTTGTATCCTTGAGATGGTGTTTCTTGATGAGGGGAGTCGTAAGAATAGCTTTGCGCATGTTGGAGAGCTATATGTTGGTCTTAATCAAGTTTAAAGTCATTGTAATCATTTTTTTTTATATAAATGGGCTAAAATTTGTATTGTCTCATTGAGTAAGAGTTAGTGTTACTTTAGGACAAATAAAGGTTTTTGTTGGGGGTGTTGATGAGTGGTAAATTTACCACTCATTTACGTCTAAATTAGTACACACTACTATGATCTAATGATATGAATAAGATAATTTTGTCATCAGAATGCACTAATTCCTATATTTTGCAGGTATATAGGGATCAACAGTTGAAAAAGGGATCAAAAGGGGAAAAGAAGTGCAAAATTTGAAAAAGCGGGAGGAGGATCTAACCCTCATTTACTGCGATCACGGTCTGTGGGTCTCGATCGGAAAGAGTCAAGCTTGGTCAACTAGCTACTCTTACTATATTCTTGCAGCATTTATGTAGCCGCAATCACGGACAAGCTACAACAATTGCAGCATTGCGGGCTTATGCCTATAGGAAATTATGTAATTTTCTGTAGCCGACCCCAAATCCAATGTATGGAAAAAAACCCTTTCTTTTTTAGCATTCTACACTTTGGAAAATTGAATTTGGAGACTTTGAAACCATACCAAATTGGGGAAACTACTTTGTTTAAATTTCCAACTTGAGTTTAGTGCAATTGAAAGTAAATTAAAGAACATTCTTATTTTAAATTTCCATGGAAGCATTGAATGATCCCTTTTTGTATATTTCTTCGCCCTAACTTCACGATTAGCTAAATATTTATATTGAGATTATGTTGAAATAGGGTACAAATATATGTGGGTTGTGATGTATTAGTGTAGAATCTTTGTTTTTTAATATGGGTTATACTAATGCTTGCTTGATTTAGTTGGTATTTGTGGGTGAAAACCCCAAATTCCCGAAATAGAAATATGGGTGAAAACCCTAAATTTCCAAAACCTCACGTTATCCTTAAAAGAGGTAAGTGAGTATACTTTTCAATCCAATATCATCCTTGAAAGAGGGATATGGGTGACAAGGCATAAGTAATAACTTAGATGTAGCTTATTCTATTTTCATTATCTTAGACATAAGGGTGAATTGAGATTTAACTAGGTCTTAGGCATCTTCCTAGAAATAGGGATACCCAATTGTGGTATTAGGTAGATGTGATGGACAAATTTATGAGGTATATCAAAGGATCCATAGGTGATAATCTTGAGGTTTGGTTGAAAAACTAGCATAAAGAAACCCTAACCTAGCCTATCCATATAATCATCAACTATAATTTACATCTAATTGTCACGAACCCATGCATTATTTGCCCTTAGAAAGACATAATCCCAAGATTTGTTTCATATTTAATCTTAACCACCATTGTTTCTTTGATTTAGTAGTTTGATTTGATTTTCATAAAAGAACTTTTCAAAACAATCCCCCTATTTTAATTCATGTATTTTATTTTTTTTACACTACGGGCATACACTTAGACATTATCAACACCTATAGGGTTTGAAGACTAGACTCACTCCTCAAAAATTTGACCTTAAAGTGAGTTGAGCTTTATTGACAACAATCGTCCTATATCAAAACTATAGAATAATTAAGTAGATCAAAATAGCATCGTTGCTGGGGGTGAGATTTAGTTTTCACTTGTCCGGTGTTGATTGTATCTTGGGTATACCCATGGTAGTTTTGATTTACTTTGTTTTTTATTTTTTTTTCCTTTATAAGTTATTTTAATAGTGGCCATGAAAACCTTAGTGACCATGCAAGTAATGCTGAAAACTTTGATGGGCCCCCTAATAATGAGAAACTCCATGATGTTAGATGTACGAGTGTTATCCGTATACCACCTAATCAAGGGAATGAGGTATTCCATGTCACGGGTGTTATGTTGCACATGCTTGAAATGAAGGATCTATTTTGGGGGCAAGCTCATGAAGACCCCAATTTGCCCTTAAAGAATTATATGGAAGTGTGTTCCTCCTTCGACATTGCTCATATCTCAGAAAAATCCATCCAATTACACCTCTTTCCATTCTCTCTAATAGGCGATGTGGTATTGTCGCCACGATCTCTTCTCACCGGGTCGATAATATTATGAGATGAACTTACTGCTACATTCTTAGATTGATACTTCCCACCATCCAAGATGTTGTAATTACGTGATGAAATCACTAATTTTCATCAATTGAATAGAGAACCTCAATATGAGGTATGGGAGAGATTTAATAGTAAGCCCATGCAATGTCCCAACCACGAGGTCCAATAGAAGAGGCTTCTCCAAATCTTCTAACGGGCTTTATATTAACTAAAAAAATCATGGTGGATAATATGGCCGGGGGTTCAGCTATGAAGTTGTCTTATTATGCAGCTACAAACTTGCATGAAGAAGTCACTAAGCAAAGTTAGGGTTGGTACACCCAAGACACTGAGGTAGCTAAAGGGTCACCTACCATCTCCTATGATAATAAAAAGAAAAGAAAGAGAAATGAAGAGAGGGAGCAAAACATTACAGAAATGATGAAAAAATTGGAGTTGCTACCTAAACATGTGATGGGTGCACTAACAAAAATGATGAATGTTATATTATCCTAGGGCTATAATGAAAAAGAGAACAATGATGAAGAAACTTTGTATTTGGTTAACTATCTATTAGGTTCCCATTGGGCCTATCAAAGCCAAGGTGTGAGACAAGGTTGGAACAATTGTGAAAAAGAACAAAATTAGCGTAATAGGGATAGATATTATGATTAGAGAGACAAGGAAAGAGAGTATGTTTGACATGTGTCTCCCCATAATTAAGCAAAACACAAAGATTTCAATCCTATTAATACTAAAGGATTGTCCTTCTAAGGTTGCTTCTAGAGCAAATAAGATTCATATTGCTATTTTATCCGCTCCTGCACCAAAGAGTGCTACTTCTGCTTCTGGCACTGGTCGAACCGTCTGTATGCTCTTTCCACTCGCTAGGATTTTGAGGCATCCCCTGATGTTTTTACTAGTATTCTTAAACTCTTCTCTCGTGATGTATATTGTCTACTTGATCTAGAGTTTACTCACTCTTTATATGATCCCTTATATGGATATCCATTTTGGCTTTTATCCTGAATATATTTTAGATCCCTTCTCTTTGTCCACCCCAGTAGGAGACTCTATTTTGGCTAGAAGAGTTTATGTAGCTTGTGTGATATTGGTCTAGGGTAGACAAACCTCGGTAGATCTAATGGAGTTAGACATTTTAGATAATAGTATGATTTTGGGGATGGAATAGTTGCATTTGTGTTATATGTCTCTTGATTGTTAGACTCAAAAGTTTAGTTTCCACTTTTCTAATGAGTCAGTGATCGAATAGAAAGGTAGTTCTCCAGTACCTAATGTAAGGTTTATTTCATAACTTATAGCCCAGAAATTAGTTTCTAAAGGGTGCCTCTATCACCTCGTACTTATTGAGGATTCTAGATCCGAAGGTCCTTTGTAGACTGTTTCTATGGTTTGTGAATTTCTTAAAGTGTTTCCTGATGATTTTCCTGGTATTTCTTCCAATAGCAAAATTTATTTTGGGATTGATCTTCTTTCGAACACTCATCCTTTCTTATCTCACCTTATAAAATGTCTTCGACTGAGTTGGAGAAACTCAAGGAGCAGTTAAAAAATCTTTTGGATAAGGGTTTTATCCATCGTAGTGTATCTCTGTGGGTGCTCTCATGCTCTTCATAAGTTATAAGGATGGTTTCGTTTGGACGTGTATTGATTACTGCCAATTGAATAAGGTGACCATGAAGAATAAGTATCCACTTTCGAGGATTGATGATCTCTTTGATTAGCTTTAGGGTGCTAAGTTTTTTTCTAAGATTGATCTTTGCTCTGGGCACTATCAGTTGAAGATTAAGAAGGTGGATATCCCTAAGACTGCCTTCCAAACTAGGTATGGTCATTTTGAGTTTTTGGTGATATTTTTTGGCTTGACTAATGCTCTGGTAGCATTTATGTGAGTTCTCTAATTGTGATTAGGGAGGTGGATTTCCCTAAGACTGTCGTCCCTATCACCTTTGCCTTGTGTTACAGACCCTTAAGGATCAGCAATTATATGTCAAGTTGTCTAATTGTTAGTTTTGGTTAAATATTGTGACTTACCCAGGTTATGTTATTTCTAGAGAAGGGATCATAGTGGATCTATAAAAGGTTGCGGTGGTTAAGAAGTAGCCTAGACCCACGACTCCAACTGATATTTGGAGTTTTTTGGGTTTAGAAGGTTACTATAGAAGGTTTGTGAAGGCTTTCTCATCTATTGCTGCCTCATTAACTATGTTGACTCAAAAGAAGATGATATTTTTATGGTTTGATACTTGTGAGGGCAATTTTGGAAAGCTAAAGAATAAGTAGACTTCGTCTTTGATCTTGACTCTACCTGAACGCACTGATGATTTTGTTGTCTAGTGTGATATGTCTCGGATAGGACTAGGTTGTGTGTTAATGCAATATGGCTAGGTAGTTGCTTATGCCTCTAGACAATTGAAAGTTCATGTGAAGAATTATCCAACTTATGATTCGGAATTATTATCTGTGGTATTCGCATTAAAGATCTAACGACATTAGCTATATGGGGTTCATGTTGATATTTATTCTAATCATAAGAGCCTGCAATACGTGTTCACTCAGAAAGAGCTAAATCTTAAGAAAATGAGGTGGCTTGAGTTTTGAAAGGACTATGACATTAGTCTCTACTATCATCCAGATAAAGCTAACGTGGTTGCTGATACTCTAAGCAGGTTGTCCATGGGAAGCTTATCTCATGTGGACAAAGAGAAGTAGGATTTGGTGAAGGATATTCACCATTTGGCTAATCTCAGAATTCATCTCTTGGATCCCGAGGATGGTAGTGTAACTATTCAAGAGGTGGCAAGGTCATCTTTTGAAGAAAAGGAGAAAAAGAAGTTAGATCCTATTTTGATGTAAATCAAGAATGATGTAGGTAAGAAAAAGGTAATGATTTTTTAGATTAGTAGCGATGGTATCTTAAGATACCAAGGCAAATTATGTGTTCCTGATGTTGATGGGTTGCAAAGAAAAATTTTGGTTGAAGCTCATGAGTCGCTTTATACTGCTCACTTTAGTTTGACAAAAATGTATCATGATCTTAAGGAGATCTATTGGTGGAATAATATAAAGTGGGATGTGACTGATTTTGTGGCTAAGTGCATAATGTATCAGCAAGTGAAGGTGGATCACTTAAGTCTCGGTAGGTTAACTTAGGAGATAAAGTTATTGATATGAAAATAGGAGATAATTAATATGGATTTTGTTATGGGTTTTCCACGGTCTCACCAGCTGTTTGATTTGATTTAGGTCATTGTGGATAGGATGATTAAGTCTACTCACTTCTTGCCAGTGAGGACTAATTTCTCTTTTAAGAATTATGCCAAGATGTTCATTGAGAAAATCATGAAGTTGCATGGTACTCCAGTTTCCATCATATCTAATAAAGTTACCCAATTCTCATCTCACTTTTAGGGGTCATTTTAGCGAGGTTTTGGGACTAAGGCAACCCTTAGTACCATTTTCCACCCATAGATGAATGGGCAAGCAGAAAGGATAATTTATGTGTTGGAAAATATGCTTCGGTCTTTTGTGTTTGATTATGGCGGTAGTTGGACTGACCACTTGCCTCTTATAGAATTTGCCTACAACAATAATTATCACTCTAGCATTGGTATGGCTCTAGTTGAGGCCTTATATGGTAGGAGGTATAGGTCTCCTATTGGATGGTTTGAGGTTGGTGAAAATAAGTTATTTGGTCCTGATTTGGTTCACCAATCCATGGAGAAGGTGAATGTGATTTGGGATAGACTTAAGGCCACCCAATGTCTCCAAAAGTCCTATGCATATGTGAGGCGAAGGGATTTAAAATTTGATAGTAGTGATTGGATGTTTTTGTAGGTATCCCCCATGAAGGGATTTATACAATTTGGTAAGAAGAGGAAGCTTAGTCCCCATTATGTTGGTCCATACATGGTTTTGAAGAGGGTTGCAAATGTCACTTATGAATTTGAGTTTCCTTCTAGTTTAAGCTTCATTCATCCAGTGTTTCATGTTTTAATGTTGAGTATGTGCCTAAGTGATCTTTCAATGGTTGTTCCTTTGGAGGAGGTGGGTATTTCAGATTTTTTTTCTTATGAGGAAGTACCAGTTAAAATTTTAAATTGGCAAGTCCATCAATTACAGAATAAAGATTTGGCTTCGGTAAAGGTTCTTTGGAGAAACCAAGAGGTTGAGGAAGCTACTTGGAAAGCTAAGGACGACATAAGTCCAGGTATTCATTCTTATTCCCTATTCTAGATAATCGTGCTTGAGGTATGTGTATTCCATAACACCTTTGTTTTTTGTCTTTGTTAAAGGTGAGTGTGATTGTGTGTGAAGTTAAATCATGCTAATAAATGTCTTGTCCTATCATTCGAGGAAGAATAATCCTAAGGGGCGAGTATATAACGACTAAAGTGTTTGGTCCTTGAAAAATTTCTTAAATTTTATCCTCACTGTCTTAACAAAGACTTACCCCTATGAGTCATAAGGTGTTTTGACGAGTCAAGTGACCCAAATCTTATGGTGTCCAGTGAATGGTGCTTGAGTTGTTGTCCTGAGTATGACTTTGAGATATGATTTGTAGGGAGTCTTAATATATCTAAGGGGCCCAATCATTACCAAATCAGTAAGTATATGGTAAAGTTCTACTCTAAGTTTGGGTGGCTTACTAAGAGTCATAAGGACTTGTTATGAGTCGTTAGGTGCAAGTCGTAGGGTAGCTAGTGCTCACCAAATTGGGTTAGGGTTCGACTACGACTAGACCCTACAAGTCATAGGGTCCCATTATGAGTGGTACAAGTTGAGTTGTAGGGTCACCACTGTGTGGGTATCCTGGGAACTGTCTTGGCTATGACTCAGGGTGATGAGTCGTAATGATTCTATTCGAGTTATATAGCGACTCGTAGTCATTAACGACTAAATTTTAGCTTTTATTTTGAGGGCACTTCGGCTAATTCCCTCCTTTTCCAATTAAAACCCCACTTCCATAAAGCACTTAAGGGGGTTATATTTCATCCTTAACGTACTCAAACACTTCCAAAGCTCTCTCAAATTCTTTCAGGAAACCATACTTAGGGTTTTCAATAAGTAGGTCATCCAAGGGCTCAAGGGTTGAATTCCTTCCATAAAACTTGGTATTTTGGGTATGCTACTCTTTCTTCATTGTTAATTTGTTAAAAGCATATGTTTTAAAGTATTGTTCCTACGATATTTATGTTGGTTTGAAATCTAGGGTTTAGCGTTTTGAATGCTTGTTTTTCTATAGTTTACATATGACTACTCCTTCTCTAATTATGGTTTTGAACTTGTGGGTGCATGGGTATGGTGAATGAACTAGGGAATTATGATTGTCCCAAACTTGTGACTTTTGAAGTGGTTATTACCTCAACCCCATATTGTGAAATTAATTTTTAATTATGAGAAATGTGGTAATTGAACTATTCTTGAACTATTGCATTATGATTTTGAATTGAACCTTATGGGGTTATATAATTCCCCAAGCTAATGTATAATTGAACTAAGGGGGTTGTTAATTCTCCCATATGAAGATAATTGGCGTGGCATGTTAATGTTACCTTGTAAGTGTAGTTAGCATAATGATACCAAAAATGTATGCATAAATGTGTATTGTAGTTCAATGAATGGGATTGTATGATAAATGTTTTTTATTGGGATTTAATGGGGGTTGTGTAGCTGAGTTGTGAAAGTAGTGGTTCTAAGGGATCCATACTGGAAATCGTGGTTGCTAACTCAGGGGTCTATATGATCGAGCGGTTTGAGTCCCCCTTATTAATATCATTGGTTGGGATGCTTGAGTCCCCCACATCTTAACATGATTTGGTGCTTATGTCATCTTGATATGAATGGACGTTTGAGTCATCCATAGCGCATATGTATATACCCCCTAGTTTATGAAGCCACACGTACTGAGGCCCTACCAGCTGGGGCAAAATTGGGAAAATATAGCCATGGGTGCCTTTTTATATTATGACGGTTGAGCTACACAACCCAGGCTTAAGTTGTAAAGTACATGTTAAGCCTTTTTCCCTGTCCTAGCATATGGTATATATACATACATATATATATGTATATGCATTAATTATATGCATTAGATTTGAATGATTTGAAACTGTTGATCATGGCATTATATTATCCTTATCCCTAAGTTACATGCTAGTGTTCGACCCGCTAACTATCTTCGTATGTTGTATCCCCCTGCAATGTAGGAACTGGCCATACTTCTACTTCTCCTGCTCAGTGATTAGGATTTGGGATCGATTTGTGAGTTGACATTGAAGTGGTGAGCTTCCATACTTTGGAAGTCTATATTTCATGTTTTGGTCACATATGTATCATACTATTTGGACTTTTTTGGCTATAGTAAGGGGCATGTCCCAAAGAATTATTGATGTTCAATTTTAGTAGAGGCTTTGTTTCGATTACTGTGGACTTGGGTAATATTGATCGGCTATTTTGGCCAGTTGTTGGTTATAGATCATAGAAGTATCTTTTATTATTAAAATTTATTCTCTATATGTTCGAAATTTATCTGACAGTAGGGTTGTCGTGTTGTTTGGTTAGGTGCAAAAAAGGTGGTCTCCGGTCCATGTAGGCCTTGGTATGCCCGTCATAGCCAGGCGTTGGTTTGAGTCATGACAAAGATTGTATCAGAGCCTAGGTTTGGTGTCATTGGGTGTCTAACAAAGCCGTGTTAAGTAGAGTCTCATTTATGGGTGTGTAGCATGCCACACTTATAAGGGAAAGGCTACGAGGCATTTAGGAATGCTTTCTATTTTTATTGTTCTATTTTTGAGCCATAAAGTCTAAGGTCTTGAATCTCCTCTAATTCTCGTATGTTCTCTTTTCAGATCATGCCTCCCAATTGATCTAATGCTCGTAACAACTCTGTTGTCCTGTCTAAGGACAATGTGGATGGAGCTCGTCCTACTCTAAGAGTTCAAACTCATTCTAGGGTTGATGCTTTTGATTTCCTTAAAGAAGCTCCACCTATTCCCCCTATCTCTCTTCAGGAACCCCAGGATGGTGTATCTAATATTGAGTTTCGCCAGTCAATTCATTTTCTTACTCAGTTGGTGGCCTCTCAAACTAAGCATGTTGCTTCTGTTGCTCTATCCTATGAGCCATGAGATTTGGAAAATTTATGAGGTTGAGTCCTTCTATTTTCACTAGTTCTAAAGTTAAGGATTATCCTCAAAATTTTATTGATGAGATGGAAAAAATCTTTTTTTGTGATGCATACTTCTGATGTGATAGTTGTAGAGTTTGCTACTTATCAATTGAAGGATATATCATACCAATTGTATAACGAATGGGACCAGTTTAGGTGTGACAATGCTGAGTCCAATTTGGGGATGATTTCTCTAGTGATTTCATTGATCATTTTTTTCCTCAAGAGTTAAGGAAGGTGAAAACAAACAGTTCGCGAATCTGAAGCAAGGCAGGATGTCAGTGAAGGAGTATGCCTTGAAGATTTATCAACTATCGCGTTATGCTCCTCAGTTGGTGTCCAGCATGAGGGCTAAAATGAGAAAGTTTGCTTCTGGAATTGTCCTGTCAATTGATCTTAGAGATTAAGGCTGCCTTGTTGATCAAGGATATAAACATCCATATACTTGTGGTGTATATACAACAAGTGGAATAAGAAAATAAGAAGCAAATCGAGATGAGTTAAGGAAGAGTAAGAAGTTTTGCTATTCAGATTAGGGTAGAGGTCAGCAGCAAAGTAGTAAAGATAGAGAAAAATAGCCTAAGAAGAAGTGAGGCAATTTTGGTTCCTACTCTACGGTATATGCCCCTTATCTAAATCCATCGAGTGATCATCATTATTAATATAACAGTGGGTTTAGAGCACCAGGAGCCCATTCTCAGGCTAATGGGGCTCAATCAGCTCCATCATATCCTTTTTATAGATTCTGTGATCATGTGCAACATGGTGTTTGTGAAGAGGGAAGGAATAAGTGCTTTAAATGTGGTTAGATTGGTCATATTCAAATGGATTATCCTTTTAAAGTTGCTTTTGGAGAAATAAAATCCCTATTGCTACTTCATCTTCTCTTGTACCAAAGGGTTATACTTCTGCTTTTTGCTCCAACACTGGTTGGAACCGACTGTATGATCTTGCCACTAGCTAGGATTTCATAGCATCCCCCGATATTGTTACTGGTATGCTTAAAATCTTCTCTCATGATGTATATTTCCTACTTGATCTTGACTCTACTCTCTCTTATGTCACCCCTTATGTGGCTATCTATTTTGGCTTTGATTCTGAATATATTTCAGACCCCTTCTTTGTGTCTAGCTCAATAGGTAAATCCATTGTGGTTAGAAGAGTCTATAGCGGTCGTGTGACGTCAGTGTATGGTAGAGAAACCTTGGCAGATCTGATAGAGTTGGATATGTTAGACTTTGATATGATTTTGGGGATGGATTGGTTGCATTCATGTTATGTGTCTCTTGATTGTCAGATCCGAAGGGTCATTTTCCACTTCCCTAATGAGTTGGTGATTGAATGGGAAGGTAGTTCTATAGTAACTAAGGAAAGGTTTATTTCATATCTTAAAGCCTGAAAATTGGTTTCTAAAGTATGCCTCTATCGCCTAGTACATATTAATGATTCTAGAGCTGAAAGTCCTTCTTTGTAAACTGTCCCTGTGGTGTATGAATTTCTCAAAGTGTTCCTGATGATCTTCTTGGTATTCCTCGCGATAAGGAAATTGATTTTGGGATGATCTTCTTCCAGACACTTGTCCTATATCCATCTCTCCTTATAGGATGGCTCTAGATGAGGTAAAGAAACTCAAAGAGCAGTTAAAAGCTCTTCTGCATAAGGGTTTTATCTACTCTAGTATGTCTCTGTGGTGTTCTCCCATGCTCTTTATACGTAAAAAAGATAGTTCCCTTTGGATGTGTATTGATTACCGATAATTGAATTAGGTGATCGTGAAGAATAATTGAGGATTAGCTCAAAGTGCTAAGTTTTTTTTTATAACTGATCTTCAATCTGGGTACCATCAGTTGAAGATTAGGGAGGTGGATATACCTAAGACTGCCTTCCAAACCCGATATAGTCATTTTGAGTTTTGGTGTCATTATTTTGTTTGACTAATGCTCTGGCAGCATTTATGGATCTTATGAATCTGGTTTTCCGACAGGTCTTGAATTTTTTTTTATTGTCTTTATTGAGGATATTTTGATGTATTCTAAGAGAGAGGTGGATTATGTTGATCACCTTCACCTTGTGTTGTAGACCATAAAGGATCAACGCTTTTATGCGAATTTCTCTAAATATGAGTTCTAGTTCAATGCAGTGACTTATCTGGGTCATGTTGTTTCTAATAAAGGAATCATGGTGGATCCACAAAAGGTTGTGGTGGTTAAGAGGTTCCCTAGGCCCACAACTCCAACTGACATTTGGAGATTTTTTGGGTTTATCCAGTTATTATAGAAAGTTTATGGAAATTTTCTTTTCTATTGCTGCCCCGTTGACTAAGTTGACTTAGGAGAAAGTGATATTCTTATAGTCTGATGGTTGTGAGGGTAGTTTTGAGAAGCTAAATTCCGATCTAGACTCTACCTGAAGGCTATAATGGTTTTGTTGTCTATTATAATGTGTCCCTGATGGGATTGGCTATGTGTTGATGCAACATGGCAAGGTGGTTGCTTATGTCTCTAGACAATTGAAAGTTCATGAGAAGAATTATCCGACTCATGATTTAGAATTGTTTGTTGTGATGTTTTCATTAAAGATCTGGAGGCATTATTTGTATAGGGTCCATGTTGATACTTATTCTGATCATAAGAGCCCACAATATGTGTTCACTCAGAAGGAGCAAAATATCAATCAAAGGAGATGGCTTGAGTATCTACAGAACTATAAGATCAGTCTCCACTATCATCCAGATAAAGCTAATGTGGTTGCTGATGCTCTTAGCAGGTTTTCCATGGGAAGATTATCTTATGGACAAAGAGAAGAAAGATTGGTGAAGGATATTCACCATTTGGCTAATCTCAGAGTTAATTTCTTGGATTCTGAGGATGGTAGTGTAATTGGTAAAGAGGTAGCGAGGTCATCTCTTAGTGCTGAAGTGAAGGAGAAATAGAAGTTGAATCCTATTTTAATGGTAATCCAAAATGATATGGATAAGCAGAAGGTGATGTTTTTTTAGATTGCTGATGATGGTATCTTGAGATACAAAGGCAGATTATATGTTCCTGAAGTTGATGGGTTGCAAAGAAGAATTTTGGCCAAAGCTCATGAGTCATTTTATACTGCTCACTCTAGTTCAATGAAAATGCATCATGATCTTAAGTAGATCTATTGGTGGACCAATATGAAGTGAGATATGGTCAATTTTGTGGCTAAGTGCATAGTGTGTCAGCAAGTGAAGGTGGAGCACTTGAGGCTTAGTGGGTTGACTCAGGAGAATAAGCTATCAGTGTGGAATTTGAGGTAATTAATATGGATTTTGTTACATGTCTTCTATCATCTTGCCAGCAGTGATTTGAATCATTGTGGATAGGATGACTAAGTTTTCTCACTTTTTGCCAGTGAGGACTTATTGCTCTTCTGAGGATTATGCCAAGATGTTTATTAAGGAGATCATGATGTTACATGGTGCTCCAGTTCCTATCATATCTGGTTGAGGTACCTAATTCTCATCTCACTTTTGGAGGTCATTTAATTAGGTTGGGGGACTAAGGTAAACTTTAGTACCACTTTCCAGCTACAGATGGATAGGCAAGCAGAAAGGATAATTCAGGTCTTGGAAGATATGCTTCGGGCTTGAGTATTTGATTGTGGCGGTAGTTGGACTGACCACTTTCCTCTCAATGAATTTTCCTACAACAATAGTTATCACTCTAGAATTGGTATGGCTCTATTTGACTCCTTATATAGTAGGAGGTGTAGGTCTCCTATTGGGTGGTTTGAGGTCGGTGAAAATAAGTTATTTGGTCCTAATTTGGTTCACAAATCTATGGAGATGGTGAAGGTGATTTAGGATAGACTTAAGGCCATCCAAAGTCACTAAAATTCCTATGAGGATGTAAGGTGAAGGGAGTTGCAATTTGATGTTGGTGATTAGGTGTTGTTGAAGGTGTCCCCCATAAAAGGAGCGATGCAATTTTGTAAGAAAGGGTATCTCAGAGCCTATTATAATGGTCCATACTTGGTTTTGAAGAGGGTTGGTAATGTCTCTTAAGAATTAGAGTTGTCGTCTAGTTTGAGCTCCATTCATCTAGTGTTTCATATTTTGATGTTGAGAAAGCGTGTGGGTGATCTTTCAACGGTTGTTCTTTTAGAGGAGGTGGGTATTTCAGATTCTTTGTCTTATGAAGAAGTCCCAATTGAGAGTATAGATTGGCAAGTATATCGGTTGTGGACTAAGTATGTGGCTTCTGTAAAAGTTCTTTAGAGGAACCATAAGGTTGAGAAAGCTATGTGGGAAGTCGAGGAGGACATAAAGTCAAATATCTATTCTTATTCCCTATTCTAGATAATCGTGCTTGAGGTATGCGTATTCCTTAACATATTTTGTTTTCTGTCTCTATTAAAGGTAAGTGTGATTGTGTATGAAGTCAAATCGTGCTAATTAATTCCTTGTCCTATCATTCGATGACTAATGATCCTAAAGGGGGAGTATGTAATGCCCCAGGTTTTTGGGCTTTAAAAAATTTCTAAAATTTTATCCTTACTGTCTTAACTATGACTTACCCCTGAGAGTCGAAGGGTGTCTTGATGGGTCATGTAACCCTAATCATAAGGTGTCCAGTGAATGGTGCTTGAGTTGTTGTCCTTAGTATGACTTAGAGATATGAGTCGTATAGAGTCTTGATGTGTCCTAGGGACCAAATATTAACCGAATCAAGAAGTATATGGCAAAGCTCTGATCTGAGTACAAGTGGATCACTAAGAGACGTAAGGACTTATTACGAGTTGTTGGGTGCAAGTCATAGGATTTCTGGTGTTTACCCAATTGGGTTTTGTGTTGACTACAATTGGACCCTATGAGTCACAGAGTCTCATTACGAGTGGTACCAATTGAGTCGTAGGGTCACTAATGTGTGGGTATCCTAGGAACTGTCTTGATTATGACTCTGGGTGACGAGTCGTAATGAGCCAATAAGAGTCGTATAGTGACAAGTAGTCATTAACAACTTAATTTTAGCTTTTATTTTGATGGCAATTTGAACAATTCCCCTTTTTCCCAATTAAAACCCCGCATCCATAAAGCACTTAAGGGGGTTATATTTTATCCTTAACATACTCAAAAACTTCTAAATCTCTCTTAAATTCTCTCAAGCAGCAATACTTAGTGTTTCCAAGAAGTAGATTATCCAAGGGATCAAGGTTGAATTCATTCCTCGAAACTTGGTATTTCAGGCATATTACTCTTCCCTCGTTGTTAATTTGGTAAAAGCATATGTTTTAAAGTATTGTTCATGAGATATTTATGCTGTTTGAAATCAAGGATTGAGGGTTTTGAATACTTGTTGTTGAACAATGTTTTTTCATGGTTTACATATGATTATCATGCTTTAATTATGGTTTTGAATTTCTGGGTGCATGGGTATGGTGAAAGAACTAGGAATTATGATTTTTCCAAACTTGTGACTTTTGAAGTAGTTATGACCCCAACCCCCATATTATGAAATTGGTTTTTAATTATGAGAAATGTGGGAACTGAATTATTCTTGAACTATTGCATTATGATTTTGAATTGAACCTTATGGGGTTGTGTAATTCCCAAAGATAATGTAAAATTTAATCGATGGGGTTGTGAATTCCCCCAAGTGAAAATAATTGCGTGGCATGTTAATGTTACCATACAAATATAGTTGATATATCGATACCATGAATGTATTCCTAAATATGTATAGTGGTTCAATGAATGGTATTGTGTGATAAATATTTTTAATTGGGCTTTAATGAGGGTTGTGTAGTTGAGTCATGAAATTTGTGGTCCCAAGGAACCCACACTAGAAATTGCAGTTGCCGATGCAAGGGTTTATATGACTGGGTGATTTGAGTCCCCCTTATTAATATCATTGATTTGGAGGTTCGAGTCTCTCATATTTTATTACATGATTTGGTGCTTATTTCACCTTGATATGCAGGGAGGTTTGTGTCTCTCATAGTGCATATGTATATACCATCTAGTTCGTGCAGCCACATGCACTGGGGCTCTGTGAGCTTGAGGAAAGAAGGGCCCACATAACCCTAGGTGCCTTTGTATGTTATGACAGGTGAGCTACACAACCCAAGCTAAAGTTTTAAAGTGCATGTTAAGCCTTTTTCCCTATCCCGGTAGGTGATATATATGTATACATATATATGTGTGTATATGTATATGTATATATATACATACATACATATATACACATATATGTGTGTGTGCATATGTATATGCATTAATTATGTGCATTGGATTTAAATGATTTGAAATTGTTGATCATGACATTATGATATCCATCCTGAGTTACATGCTAGCATTCACCCCGCTAACCATCTTCGGATATTGTATCCTTACGAGATGCAGGAACTGCACATACTTCTGCTCCTCCTGCTCAGTGATTAGGATTCGGGATCAATTTGTGAGTTGAAATTGAAGTAGTGAGCTTCCATACTTCAAAAGTCTTTATTTTATGTTTTGGTCTTTTATGTCTCACACTGTTTAGACTTATTTTGGCTATAGTCCGGGTTATGTTTCGACTTTATTGATTTGTTTGGATTACTATGGACTTAGGTAATGTTGGTCGGCTATTTTGAAAGGTTGTTGGATATGGATCATAGAAGTATCTTTTGTTCTAAAAATTTATCTTTTGATATATTTGGAATTTATCTGATAGCATGGATATCTCGTTGTTTGGTTAGGTAAAGAAAGGGGGTCTCTGATCCACGCAGGACTTAGGATACACGTCATGGCCAGTCCCTGGTTTGGGTCGTGACAAGAACTGTTAGTGGATATAGTGTGAGCTACCTTTTGGGAGCTTTTTTGCTAGCAGGTTGTGTGCTCATAGTAGTTTTCTTACTTATCTTATTTTCTACTTTAGTTAGTTGGCCTATCATACCTATTGAGTATATGTCAACCGTACTCTCCCCTACTATGTCCTTTCGGTGAAGATCTAAATATAAGTGTAAGGCCCAGGAGCTGAATTCATGCCTATTAGAGTTGGTGATTTGAGTTATTAGTTCGCTTGAGGTTTTTAAAGCCTATTCTAGGCCTCCTCTTTACTATTCAGATGTCTTTATTTCTTATTTAAAGATCGATATTTTGTATTTTCTATAGTTCAAATGTTGTTTAGATGCTCTAGACTTATGATGCTAGTTCTTGGGGGATTTTTATGGTATTATTTCTAACTTTTACTATATTGTTCATGTGTTGACTCGACTTTGTTCTAGAAGTCCTATCTGGTCTTTCTTTACTTATTATTTCATTCTATTTGTCTTTTGGGGTTTTTAGCTTACTATCAAGGCTGGGTAGCGATAGTGCTATCATGACCTTGACTTTTGGGTCGTGACAAATTTATATCAATGTTCTAGGTTTACCTATCTCATAAATGTAATAGTTGAATGTATAGTAGAGTCTAGTGGATCGATACGTAGACATTCATATCTATATTTGAGAGGCTATAAGTCTTTAGGAAAAACATCTCTAGTTTGATTCCTTGTCATACAAGTTTGTTCATACCCAATGTTCAAACATGTATGCTATTCTTTTCGCAGATGGTAAGGACTAGGTCTAGAGGTGCTAGAGGTATGGTGCTCACACCCAATATAAGAGCCTTGGTTAGAGAATGAGATAGAAGACATGGTTGATCCAGAGGTAGAGAACTGGCATAAGGAGCTTCCCTAGCTAGAAGATATGCTAGAGAGGTCTCTCCCAATCTTGAGGTTGGTCTACTAGACATGATTATCAAATTAGGGTGCAGAGCCTGCTTTGGCTCCACATAGTTCAGGTTATATCCTAGTTATTTAGGACTTGTTGATTTTCTTTTTGAGTTATTTGGAGGGTGTTCCATTGAGTTTACCTTGTATTGGTGTTTTAACTAGAATTTATGGTACCCTACATATGGATTCAGCTGTCAGACTTACTATTTCTTTAGGTGCTTTGGGTACAATGATATGTTTTGATTATTAGAAAAGGTTTCGGAGGTTTATCCACTTGGCTCATCCCAAGTTCAGTAGAATGATTGGAGAAGATGCTTATGAGTTTCTAATTGACTGCGAAGAGAAGTTACATAATCGTAGATCCCTTGAGTCTCTTGGATTTCCTTATATAACCTATTAGTTGATGGATGTGGCTAGGGATTGATGGAAGTCTTTATCGAGTTGTAGGCCTTTTAGTTCGCTTGCTATGACTTAGGCTTAATTTTCTATGGTTTTTTAAGATATTTGAGTCGTATAGTTGGAGAGATCAGATATGTGATGAGTTTGATCACTTGGAGTAGGGATCTATGTCTATTGTCGAGTATGAGGCACGCTTCCATGCTTTATCTAGGTATTCAGATGCCATCATTTCTATAGTCAGAGAGGATTCATAAGTTTTTCAAGGGGATGCAGGGTCTATATTAGTTGATTACTATTTAGATAGTTGTTTTGGTGGCTTCTTTCAAAGTATTATTGAGCATTCCAAGTTGACCAAGTCTATTACCTAGGCTACTAAGAAAGGCATCAAGAAGGTGTGCCATTAGGGTGAGTTTAATGGTCACGTATCCCAAGGCATAGATTTCTTGAGTTAAGGTTCTCGTAGTTATCATGGTCGTCTAGATCAATCCAATTTATAGGGATTTGATGGTAGACCTTCAGGTTCAGCAACTTTCTCTAGTTAGGCATTAGATCATAGTAATAGATGTTCCAAACTCAGTCCTTTAGGCTAGGACAGTCATCCTAGTTAGTTGGTGCCCTCTTTGATTGAGTCAAGGTATAGAGATGTTTTGTATGTGGTGAGGTTGCCTATTTGGCAAAAATTGTCCCTGACATCAATATGGACCTACGCATTATGGTTCTAAGCTTCAGCTTTTCCCCTACTCTTATATCTACTGTGAGAGGTGGTTCATAGAGTGATAAAGGTGTTGCTAGAAGTGCTATAGATAGAGGTAGGGGAGCTTGTGGTGGTGGTTGTGGGGTTACTCAATCTGAGAGAAGATGTGGACAGTGTTATGTTATACCAAGGAAACACGAGGTAAAGGCTTCTAATGTAGTTATTACAAGTATTGTCCCATTTTGCTGCCAATCTACTTCTATGTTATTTGACCTTGGGTCTACATTCTCGTATGTTTCTACATATTTTGCTTCTAGTTTTGATGCTACATGTGAGCCCCTTCTTATATATCTTTGTCTTTTTACCCTTATAGGAGATTCTTTAATAGTAGATCGAGTGTATTGATCTTGTGTAGTTACCTTTGCAGTGTATGGCACATAGGTAGACTTGATTATACTATATATGGTTTATTTTGATTTTATCTTGGGCATGGAAGGTTAGGTCCCTTCTATGTTATTTTAGATTTTTATGTTAAGACTGTGACCATACCTATGTCGGGTGTACCAAGGTTAGCTGGGGAGGGTATGCTTAATTTGAGTCCAAAGGGAGTTATATTTTTTCTACATTTTGGTGCATAGTAGAAATAGGGTGTTTGTCTTATTTGGATTATGTTCACCATACTAGTGTTGCCTCACAGCCTCCTATGGATTCTATTTGGGTTGTTCACGAATTCATGGATGTGTTTTCTATGATTTACCTGGTATGCCTTAAGATCATGATATTGATTTTGCTATTGATGTGGAGCCTGGTACTAAGCCTATAGCTGTCCCTCCTTCTAGGATGGCCCTGACTGAGTTTAAAGGGGTGAAGGAGCAGTTGTACAATTTTCTTAAATAAGGGGCTTATTAGACCTAGTGTATCTCCTTGGGTCCTGTCTTGTTCATGAAGAAAAAAGATGGTGTTATACGTATATGCATTGATTATAGGTAGTTGAACAAAGTGATGCTAAAAACAAGTATCCTCTTCCTCGCATTGATCATCTTTTTGGCTAGCTTTAGGGTGCTTTGATGTTTCCCAAGATTGATTCAAGAGTTGGGTATCACCAGTTCAAGATTAGAGCTTTGTATGTTCTTTTTTTAGGACTAAATACGGTCATTATGAGTTCTTAGTCATGTCCTTTTGGTTGACCAATGCCCCTGCAATGTTCATGGAATTGATGAACTAGGTATTTCTACCCTATTTCGACTCATTTGTCATTGTACTTCGGAGGATGCATGATGAGAAGTTTTATGTCAAGTTTTTCATGTGTAAGTTTTGATGAGATTCTATCTCTTTCTTAAGTCATATGGTGACCAAGGATGATATTCTTGTTGATCTAACCAAGATAGCAGCAATTTATGATTGGGCTAGACTGTCATGGGTCATGATGACACCTACCTTATCTACCAGTAGGTAAGCCAAGCCGTATCCAAAAGATAGAAGCAATGGGCTAAATTGGGTGGAAATGGCATAAATGCCGAAAATATGTACTAAAGGCTTACAAATAAAAAATCATAAAACAATAATAATAAGATGGAGTCAGTACAAGAGACACTAAAAAAAGAAGATAAGTACTGTAATAGTCAAATGTACATCAGTCTCGAAATGTAAAGACTAAGCAAAAGTAAAAGAAGGAGAAAAGGCCAACTGCAGCTTTGAGAGCTCATCCTATCTCCAAACTCTAATCAGCATGATCGCAGTGTCAACAATGGCAACTAGTCTTTGTTCTGCACCAAAATAGTAGAGAAGTATAGTATGAGTATCAAAGCTATGGATACTCAGTAGTAATCATTAGCTGATTAAGCAAAATCATAAAATCATAAAATCATAAAATAATAATAATAATAATAATAATAATAATAATGCAAGATAAATAAGCTAAATAAAATGAAAAACCTGGAATGATGCTTCGAATACTGTAAGTAAGGAAATAAATAATCCAGAATGATAATAACATAAATGAATGCATAACTATCACTACAAAACTGTCCCATATAAGCCAGTAAGTGCAAAAAAATAAACAACCCAACGTGAGCTCCTATAAGCTCGGAAGGTGCAATATAGAAAGAAGTAACCCAAAATATATTAAGTCACCACATATCAAAGCCATAGTCATGAATCCTTCCATACCATAAACACCGAACCCGAACCGATTCCATAATCATCATAAGTAGCCTCTCAATGTTAGACTTGAATAGAAACTCATATAATCAAGTGCCGGAATTAAAACAAAACTCATATCATGAACAACGTCAGAATCGAATCTTTCTTAAGATCATAAATCATCGGACCTGAACCCAAAATAGTATCAACTCTCAAGTAATAATCTAGAATAAGTATCATGTATCTAGCCTCTTTAACTCTAAATATGCGTTTGAGAGATATAACACGCTCACTTAGTCTATAAGGAGCTAATGATAGCATTGACCTAATGTAGAACAGAGGGGCCCACTCCTAATCTCCGAAATTCATTTTAAGGAAAATTCTACCCGAACTAAGTTAAGGTATCTAATTTCACTACTAGTTATTAAATGAGCCACATTTCAGTCCTAAGATATCAATTCTACCCTAAGATTGAGTAACTAAGTTAATTATTCTTAATCTGTGGTTCCTTAATTGGATAAATTATCCAAGTTACATTAAAATACTTCCAAGACCTAATTCCCAACCCACATCTAAACTACTATTGTAAATATACTACAAATTAGTCCAATCTATAAGAAAGGTAAACCTAGCCTACCTGATGCTGAAGAAAACTCAGTAAAATTCGCTAAATTGGTGAATTTCCCTTCTGTGGTGCCTCCACAAGATTTCATGCTAACAAAATTATAATCTACTCATCAATATGAGAACAATGGTACTCATATTAAATTGTTTGTCCTTGGGATCTAAAATTACAATAAAATCTAATATGGGACCCGCTTGTGGAATCATACTTTTAAAATAGTCACTGCGTCCCTCTATACTCAAGGAACATTTACCCTTAAGAATGGGTAGATTCTGAGCTCAAATTGTGCTAAAATCAACTCAACATGATTTTAAGAAATAATAAGGAATTTAATCATGAATTTAACAAAAACGTACCAAGAATTTAGAGAAAAATGAGTAATCCAATCTAAGGAACACCCAAAAATCACCTCTTAATGTTTCCTACAATTTCCACACTTTTGAAGGGGTTTAACTTTCAACTTGTGAAAAAAGTGGGAGAAGATCGGGCTAATAGGGGCATTTAATGGCTCCCAGGTGCATCTAAGGTGGGCACTGTGCAACTTTAGTTGTCACCACTAAAGCTCTTAGGTGCTACCAAAGCAATACTTTCCTATGCCCGGTATGCCGCTAAAGTGGACAAGTTGGCACTAAAAAGACATGCACTTTAATGGTCAGCTTGTCACTAATACGACTTGCTGGGGTAGGCCAGGACACTAAACAGCCTAGCTAGCTGCTAAAGCGGTCTCCAATAAACTGCCCAAAGGGCCACTTTAGCAAATGCATCAGCTGAGGACCTAAAATTTTTTTAAAGTCTCCACCAACCCCTAAGAATTCGTTCTGAATCCCATATATGCAAATGAGCTATGCTACTGGATGAGATGGTTATTGTGCATAATGTGGTAGAATCTTTATTAGTGGCTGAAGCAAAATAGAAGCAGTATATAGATGCTATTCTATTATAGCTTAAGATAAATGTACAACATGGTATGATAAAGATATTTGAGCTTCCGCAAGAGGGAGTACTTTGGTGCCAAAATATATTGAGTGTGCCTAATGTAGATGGGCTAAGAAATAGGATTATGATAGAGGCATATCATTCATGGTATAGCATCTATTCTGGGTCAACTAAAATGTATCATGATTTATCAAGAGTGTATTGGGGGTAATATGAAGAAGAATATTGCAAAATTCGTAGTCTAATATCCAAATTATCAAAGAGTTGAAGTAGATGATCAAGATATTAGGGGATATATGCAATGTATAGATCTTCCAAATTGAAAGTAGGACATGATCAATATGGATTTCATTACTAGTTTGCCTCGAACATCTCAAAAGTTTGATTCCATATAGGTAATAGTTAATAGACTTACCAAATCAGCACACTTCCTACTGGTTAAGAACACTTACACAATTGAAGAGTATGCATTCGATCCATATAGGTAATAGTTGATAGACTTACCAAATCAGTACACTTCCTATTGGTTAAGACCGCTTACATAGTTGAAGAGTATAGAAAATTGATATTATGGAGATATTTCAACTATATGGAGTACCAATCTCTATAATATTGGATAGGGGAGTTCAACTTACTACAAATTTTTTGAAATATTTTCAGAGAAATTTTGGAACATAAGTGAATTAAGTACAACTATTTACCCTCAAACAGATGGACAATTAGAACTTACCATTCAAACACTTGAAGATATGGTACAAGCTTATGTGTTGGACTTTAAAGGGAGTTTGGATGATCATTTACCTCTTGTCGAGTTTGCCTATAACAATAGCTATAATTCAAGTATCAAAAAAAACATCATATGAAACTTTAAATGGAATAAAGTATAGATCACCAATCGGATGATTTGAAGTGTGTAGAACTTCCTTGTTTGGGCCAATTCTTGTTCATCAAACTGTGGAAAAGGTTAAAGTGATCCAACAATGTCTAGAAATAGCCTAAAGTCAGTAGGAATCATATATAAATGGTAGAAGAGAGGGGCTAGAGTTTGCTATAAGTGATTGTGTATTCTTTATGGTGTCACTAATGAAAGGGGTAATGAGATTTGGTAAGAAATAAAAACTAAGTCCATGTTATATATTGTCATATAAGATTATTCGAAGGTTCGGCCAAGTCGCATATAAGTTAGAGCTACCCCAAGAGCTCTCAACAGTTTATCTGGTGTTGCATATCTCAATGCTCTGAAAGAGCATAGGATATCCATCTAATATTAATCCTACTGAAGATGTACAAGTTATAGAAGATCTTACCTTGAAGAAGAATATATTGGAACTCTTGATTGAAAAGTTAAGAAGTTAGGAAATAAAGAAATAGCTTATGTAATAGTACTTTGGAGGAACCAAAAAGTAGAAGAGATCAGATGGGAAGCTGAAGAAGCAATGAAATCCAAGTACCCCCATTTATTCAAATCCGAAGAGAGAGATCAAAATTCTGAATTGGAGTGATAAAAAGTAAATATAAATATATGAGTATTATCTGGTGACAGAAAGATTAAAATTAGGGTTTAACTTATTTGGGTTCAATAATTATGCTAACATTCAAGTACGAATATTTTTAAGGGGGAGGACGTAAAACCCCATATTTTGTGTGTACTTGTTCTAATTATATGGACCTTGATATAGACTTGTGGTATATGTAATGGACTACATTTGTTATGCGAGTTTTGATGGTGTAAATGGGTTTTTAGATACTGCCCGTACGTTTTAATGTGACGCGATCAAGTTAACATCAATACACTCTTTAAACTCGGGATCATAAGCTAGTATTTGACTCTAAATTTTAAAGTGACCAAGTGTGTATAAGTTTTAAGTTAAACTGAATGGATTAAGAACTAAAAATGGAATAAAATATTAAGGTTCTTGCTTAACTTAATTAAGCTAGTAAGTGAGTCACCTACTTGAGCTATATGGACCAAGTTAATGGACTTGGCTATGGATCAAATTTGGGCATATATTAGTATACTCATTTAGGGCCGAAACTAACTAAAAGAAAAAGAAAATTGAGAAAGGGCCCAACACTAAAAAAACTGTCGAAGTCCCAATAAGTTAAAGGCCCATTATAGACATTAAAGCAAGTAAGTGCATCACCTACTTTGACCTTTTGAGAATCTTGAAACCTTAAGTAGGTGCATCACCTACTTAGACTAATTTGAGGCTGAAAATGGGGTTAAAAGTGAGGTTCAAGAGGGATTAATATAAGACCAATATATCTGGTCTTTTTACTCATTTTAACACAATTTCCACCCTTTTCAACTTTCTCTCTTTTCTATCAAGGTTTAAAACAACAACCCTAAAATCTCTTCTAAGGTTCTTAATGAAACCCACATCTTTACAAGACATGATAAGTGAAAACACTTAGGGGTCATTTGGTAGAGTTTATAAGATAATACTGAATAGGGTGTATTAGTAATATTAGGATTAGTAGTGCTGGGATTAGTAATGCTTGGATTAGTAATGTTGGAATTATTTTTTATGCAGTGTTTGATTTGATGTATTGAAAACGATATGTATTGTTATATTTTAAAAAGGGTATTGTTTATTTATAAAAATACCCTCGACATATAATAACTTTGAATATTTACTTTGCAAAGCTTTATTATTCTTTTTTAAAAATTAAAAAAAATCAACAATATAACTATAGTAATAACTTACTTTTGAATTTTAAGATTTAATCATTCACTTATAAGAATTTCTTTTTTGTTATCTTTTATTTATTTGTTGATCATTTGTTTGATGTTCGCACTTTGTGGTGTTCTGAAGTTAGAGGGGGTACTTATAACTTTTGAATATGACAATTGAATCGTTGTTAACATAAAATTTTGTTCCATAAAGTGTTAAATCTAGGAAAAAAATTAATTTTATTTGTGATATATTCTATTTACAAAATTAAAGCTTTATGCAACCATGCAATTTATTTTCGGGCTTTGACCAATAAGTATTTTTCAAGTTAGTGAAGTAGTTTTTTTATGATTAAAATTATTTGGAGGGATATTATCATCTTGAAAATTTAAAATAAATAACTCACATTGAATAAATTAAAAAAGATTTAGAGAACATCTAAAAGAATTTGAGGGCATTTTGTCTTTATCATATTTATCCATGGATTGTAATCCATTGGTTACCAATCCCATCCAATTGGGTGTATTAGCTTTACACCTTATAATACCATGTAGGATGTATAACTAATCTATGTATTGGTTATACATTGCTCCTCATTTGCTACAAAACATTGTACTAATTTATCCCATATTTTAATACATGGATTATAAAAATAATCCCTCCCACCAAACGGCTCCGTATGGTTTTAGCTTAATTTTTCCATGGAAGATTAGGAAAATATGTTATTTATGCTTAATTATAAGTATAGGGCAGAATATCTAGACAATCTAACTGCTCCTTTTTCTTTGTTATTAAGATACTTATCTCTTATTCTTTAGTTTAAGTGTGAAGAAAAGTTCAAGTTCTTAAAGAGTTCAAGATAAAAGGAAAAATTACAATAATTGAGGCAAGGTGACAGCTTCATTTGCTTGTCCTCCTTATGTATGAGTTTGGGTCAATACTTATGGATGTGTTGTTTTTAAGAACTCAAGGAATAACGAGTTCAATATTTAGTTGCTATAATAAAGAAAATTTGGGGTTGTTCAATAGAATATTCTATTTGTATATGTTGGTAATTTTCGGGTTGATGTTGGGGAAAGGTACAAGTAGTTTGTATTAAAACATAGAAGAAGGGGTATAGTAATATGCCATCAAACTAAATATTGTATATGTTTACTGGATGTTCAACTTTATACATTATTTTGAGAGTCTAATAAAGCCAAAGTAATTTTGGGGGATCTTATAACAAAGGATCTTATAATGTTAATGATAAGCTGGAGGTTTGGAGACAAACCCTGAAGTCTAAAGGATTTAGGTTGAGTAGGACCATGATGGAGTACTTGGAGTGCAAGTTTAGTGACTTGAGGCAAGAGGATGAGGTATTAGTAAAGTTGGATTCCCAGATGGTTTGCAAGAGGGATAGTTTTAAGTATCTTAGGTCGATGATTCAGGGGAATGGATAGATTGATGAGGATGTTTCTCACCGTATTGGGGAAGGTTGGATAAAATAGAGGCTCTCTTTGAGAATTTTATATGATAAGAAGGTGCCCCCAAGCTTAAAGACAAATTCTATAGAGTTGTAGTCCAGCTAGCTATGTTATATGGAGCGGAATATTGGGCGGTTAAGAATTCTCACATCTAAAATTTAAAGATTGCGAAAGTAAGGATGTAGTATAAGGCTGACAGGGTTAGGAATGAGGTTATTTGGGAGAAGGTGGGAGTGGTGTCGGTGGAAGATAAATACAGAAAGTGAGGTTGAGATAGTTTGGTCATGAGATGAGGAGGGGCATGAATGCCCCAATTTATAGGTGTGAGAGGTTGACCTTAGATAGTTTTAAGTAGGGAGGGGTGTACTAAAAAATACTAGAGAGAATAGATTAGATGTGACATGAAGCAGTTATAGCTTACTAAGGACATGACCCTTGATAGGAAGGTATGGATAAAAAATACTAGGATAGAGGGATAAGGTATGTGGATGAGTCGTAGTCAGTAGTTAGGAGGGCTTTGGTACAGCTTGGCTATTGGTTTAGGGTTTGGGGGAGAGGGTGTCCTTGTTCTGGTAATGTACAATATTTTTATGGATGTCGTACCTCTTTTATGTTTATAACATTTCATGCTTTTGATGCTTTTGTTTATTGTCCTTTGCCTTGAGTCGGGGGTCTATCGAAAATAGCCCCTCTACGTCTTTGGAGGTAATAGTATCAACTGCGTACATTCTACCCTCCCTAGGCCGCCCCAATATATGACAATATACTGGGTTTGTTGTTATTGTTGTTGTTATAGGAAGTTGTATGCTATATGGATGTAATCGGAGGAAAAAGGGTTCAAACAACACCCTTAATTTGATAATTTATGGACTTATTGCCCAGCTACTGTTTTGGTAAAGTTAAGTAGCCCAAATCTATTAGTTAGATACTAATACTAAATTTACCATGTAATTTATTATAGATAAGTAATCTAAAAGTTGGAGATTAATTTGGGTTAATATCAGAGTTGTACAATAAGATATGTAACAGGCTACTCTATCCTGTACTCTTTGGCATGAAATCAAGCACTTCTATCATAAAGTAAGCTTCCAAAGTTATCATATAGGAAATGATATATAAATGTAGCGCGTGATCTCTCAGCTAGCTAATGACCTTTGTAACAACCCGAGATTTTGGTCCTTGGAAATTTCTAAAATTTTATCCTCACTACCTTTATAATGACTTACCCTTATGAATCATACGGAGTCTTGATGGGTTCTAGGGACCCAATCAAATCCTAAATAGTATGTGTATGACTAAGTTTAGATCTGAGTATGAGTGGCTCATTAAGAGTTGTAAGGACTCATTATGAGTCATTGGGTGTAAATCGTAGAATGTCAAGTGTTTACCCTAAATGGGTTCTATGTTAACTACGACTAGACCTTATGAGTCGTAGGGTCCCATTATGAGTCATAGAAATTGAGTCATAGGGTCAATAGTGTGTGAGTGCCCTTGAAACTGTCTTGGCTATGACTTGTGGTGACGAGTCATAATAAGGCCTAACGAGTAGTAATGTGACTCGTAGTCACTGACGACTAGATTCCAATTTTTAAATTGAGGGCACTTTGGACAATTTCCTCCTTACCCAATTAAAAATCCACTTCATAAAACACTTAAGAGGGGTTATTTCTCATTTATAATGTAATCAAAAATTCCAAAGCTCTCTGAAATCTCTCAAGCATCCATACTTATGATTTCTAGGAAGTAGGTCATCCAAGGGCTCAAAGGTGGAATTCTCTCCATAAACTTAGATATTTTAGGCATGTTACTCTTCCCTAATTGCTAATTTGTTAAAATCATATGTTTTAAAGTGTTTTACATATGGTACATGGGTTGAGGGTTTTGAATGTTTGTTGTTGAACAAACTTTTCCTATGGTTTACATATGATTGTTCATGCTTTAATTATGGTCTTGGATATGTAGGGTGCATAGGTATGGTGAATAAACAAGGGGATTGTGATTTCCTCAAACCTGTGATTTTTAAAGTGGTTATGACCTCAACCACATATTGTGAAATTGGTTTTGAATATGAAAAGTATGATTATATAACTACTCTTGAACTATTATATAGTGTGAAAAGCCAATGAAGTATAATGATTTTGAATTAAACCTGAAGTGGCTGAGTAATTCCCCAAGATAATGTATAATTGAACCAAAGGGGTTCTGAATTCCCCCAAGTGATGATAATTATTTTGGCATATTGATGTTACATTGCAAGTACAGTTGGTATGACGATACGAACAATGTATTCCTTAAATGTGTATTATGGTTTAATGAATGGAAATATGTGATACTTTTTTTAATTTGGCTTTAATGAGGGTTGTGTAGCTGATTCATTAAAGTGGAGGTCCCAAGGGACCAAAACTTTAAACTGCAGTTGCCGATACGGAGGTCTATATGATCGGGTGGTTTGAGTCCCCTTATTATTATTATATGATGGGGAGGTTTGAGTCCCCCATATTAATTACATGATTTGGTTCCTGTGTCACCTTTATATGATGGGTGGTTCGAGTCCCCCATAGTGCATATGTGTACCCACTGATTCGTACAGCCATATGCACTAGGGCCCTACCAGATGGGGGAGAGCTGGGACCATATAGCTTTTAGGTGCCTTCTTATGTTATAACAATTGAGCTACACTATCCAGGATAAAGTTTTAAAGTGCATGTTAAGCTTTGTTCCCTATATTAGCATGTGATGTATTTATATGTATATATATATATATACATTTGATTACGTGCATTGAATTTTAAGGATTTAGAACTGTTGATCATGGCATTATGTTATCTTTATCCCTAAGTTACATGCTAATGTTCACCCCACTAATTGTCTCCGGATGTTGTATCCCCCTTCGATGTAGGCACCGGAGATACCTCTACTTTTCCTGCACATAGTTAGGTGTATCGACTCAGTTCATCGGTTTATTGCGGTGAAGTGTTGATCTTTTATTCTCTAAAAAATTTAGATATTTTATCTGTTATTATCATAGAATAGAATTAATAGTTTTCATTATCATTTTCATTATCACCTAGCAAAGTTGGGGATATGTCCCGACCAAGACTGGTTTGGTTTTCTTTGCATAGAGGCTTTATCGAACTATTGTGGACTTGGATGATGTTGGTCGATTATTTTGGTTGATCACTTGTTATCGGTCATAGACTTATCTTTTATTCTTTAATATTCCTTGTGTTATCTTGTTATATGTTAAGAATTCATCCGACGTTGGGCATGTTACATTCACTTGGTTAGGTGTAAAGGTGTTCTTCGATCCATATGGGACTTGATATTCCTGTCATGACCAGGCCTTGGTTCGAGTCATGATAAGGATGGTATCAGAGCCTAGGTTTTATGTCATTTGGTGTCCATAAAGTCGTGTTAAGTAGAGTCTCTTTTATAGGTCAGTAGCGTGACACACTTATAAGGGAAAGGCTACGAGGCATTTAGAAATTTTTTCCTTTCTTGTTGTTCCATTTTGAGTTATAAAGTCTAAGGTTTTGAATCTCTTCTAATACCCATATGTTTGCTTTTCGAATCATGGCTCCTAGCTGATTTGATACTCCTGGAAACTCTTCTATGCTGTCTGAGGATAATGTGAATGGAGTTCGTCCTACTCTAGAAGTTCAGACTTGGTCTAGGGTAGCTGCTTTTGATTATCCTGATAGAGCTCCACCGGTTCCCCTATCTCTTCCTAGGTGCCTCGAGCTAATATGTCTAATGTTTTGTTTTTCCAATTAATTCATTTGCTTTCCCAACTGGTAGCTTCTCAGTCTAAGTGTGATGTTTCTATTACTCCATCTTCTGAGTCCACAAGGGTTGTCCAGTTTATGAGGTTGCACCCTCTCACTTTTACTGGTTCTAAACTTAAGAAAGATCCTCAAAATTTCATTAATGAGATAGAAAAGATCTTCCATATGATGCATGCTACTTATGTGGAGGGCATAAAGTTCACAGCTTATTAGTTGAAGGATGTAGCATACCAATGGTATGAAGGGTGGGAGAATCTTAGAGGTGATGATGCTGAGTCCACTTTGTGAGACGACTTCTCTAGTGCTATTCTTGATCACTTTTTCCCTCAGGAGTTAAGGGAGGAAGAGGTTGAAGAATTCATGAATTTGAAGCAAGGTAGGATGACAGTAAAGTTGTATGCCTTGAAGTTTCATCAGGTGTCGCGTTATGCTCCTGAGTTGGTGTCCTCTATGAAAGCTCGAATGAGGAAATTTGCTTCAAGATTAGCCCATTATTTGGTGTTGGAATATAGATCTGATCTGTTGAACAAGGACATGAACATCTCTAAGTTGTTAGTGTACATGCAACAGGTTGAGAAGGAAAAAAAAGCAGGTTGAGTTAAGTGAAAGGAAGAATAAGAAGTTTTGATATTTAAATCAGGGTGGAGGTTAGCAGCAGAGTGGCAGAGATGGTGGAAAGTGGTCTATGAAAAAGTGTAGCAATTTTGGTTCCTACTCTATGGCTAGTGCTCCTTATCCAAAGTCTTTAGGTGATCATTATTCTCAGTATGATAGAGGGTTTAGACCACCAAGAGCCCAGCATCAGGCTAGTAGCGCTCAGTCTACTCCATCATATCTTTCTTGTTGATTTTATGGTCAGGCGCATCGTGGTGTTTGCAAAGAAAGAGAAACCAGTGCTTTAAATGTGGTTATATTATCCATATGTAGAGGGATTGTCCTTCTAAAGTTTCTTCTAGAGAAAACAAGATTCCTATTTCTACTTCATCAGCTCCTGGACCAAAGGATTCTACTTCTTCTTTGGGCTCTAGCACTGGACGAACTATCTATATGCTCTTACCACCCGCAAAGATTCTGAGGTTTCCCCTGATGTTGTTACTGGTATGCTTAAATTCCTCTCTCGTAATGTGTATTACCTACTCAATCCCATATCTACCCTCTCTTATGTGACCCCTTATAGGGCCATTTATTAGGATTTTGGCCCTGAGTGTATTCCAGACCCCTTTTCTGTGTCTACCCTAGTGGGCAACTTTATTTTGGCTAAATGAGTCTATAGGGGTTATGTAATGTCAGTCTATGGTAGGGAGACTTTGGTGGATTTGATAGAGTTGTACATGCTAGACTTTGATGTAATTTTAGGGATGGATTGGTTGCATTAGTGCTATGCATCTCTTGATTGTCAGACCCAAAGGGTCAGTTTCCATTTCCCTAATGAGTCGGTGATTGAATGGGAAGGTAGTTCCCAAGTACCTTAGGGAAAGTTTATTTTGTATCTTAGAGCTCGAAAATTAGTTTCTAAAGGGTATTGTAATACCCTGTGATACTCTTAGCTCGTTTTAGCTCTTAATGCATGCTAATGGGGTCCAACACCTTGAAATTTTACTAAGTGTTAAACTTAACCATTTCAAGACCCCTAATCATTGATGATTTTTAGTTTAGCCTTCCCAAACACAAAATGTTGATTTCTAAGTTGATTCATGTTTAGAAGGTCAAAGGTATGTCTCGGGGAAGTTTTGGAACTTTTAGATGAGGTTTGGACCGTGTTTTGATGAATAAAATTGCTAGGGATAATGATAGAGCCGCGCCACGATGGTTAGTTGACCCAGGCTTGCGATCGCACTGCATTTGCTGCTTAACCCAGCCAGGGTTCGTGCCGTGTTGGATGGCCTCTTTAGCTTCTTAAACCCTCGTTATTAATGGAATTTAGGTCAATCTCCCTCACCCAAATTTGTCCATAACACAAAATTTAGGGTCCCTAGGAGCATTATTTGCCCCTTTATTCACAAATCCTCTCAAATAAAGTTATCTCTTTCTCAAGAACAAACCCTAACCCTTTCAATAAAATCAAGGAATTCAAGCTCAAGCCTTTAAAAAATCCTCAAGCCTCTTCATGAAATCGTCGAGTGAGGTATGTGTGATATTTATCCATGGTTTTTTTCACCACAGAGTCCAAGAATCCTTTTTTTAATGTTAAATTATGAGTTTTTCCATGATTTAAATGAACTTTCTCCATGAATTACTTGTTATTTTTGTTTTCAAGTTAAGATTTCAATTGTTTTCAAGTGGAATGGATTATAGTATGTTTTGGATGTTGAAGTTCCTATGTCATGTTTATGAAATTCAAGCTAAACCCTCAATTTATGGTTGTTGTCATGTAATTATGCATTCTCATCATGTTTAAAAGCATTCCTATGATAAAGTCTTAATCTCCAAAGTGTTTACTGAAATATCAAAGAGAATGATGTTGTAGAATGAATCCCCATTATGGTGTTTCAAAGCCTTTACATGCCTTTATTGCTATTTCCATTCAGTACTAGAGGGTTATGAACACCCGATACTTAGCTATTTACATAATTCCACTATTTTAAAAATAAATTCAGATATACCATGAGCATTATCATTTAATTAGTGGTTTGATCAGTTTTTTGTTCAGTTAAGCTTAGTTCAGTTCCATAATCAGTGTCAGTTCAGTTAGGAGTAGGATTTAGCACCAAGCGAATGTAGGGATGGCGGCTCTCCCATCAGTTAGGCAGAGTCATTAGTAGCATTCCTTATATTCCAGAACTACGTAGCCAGTATAGAATATGAGGAGTCACCCATCAGTTAGTCTTGACTTCCTCTCAAGGATCACCCGTTAGTTAGGCTTGATACCCTGATCCCTTAAAAATTAGTTTAGCAGATCCACACACCCACTGTTAGTACCCATGGAATGGTACTGACACCCTTCCAACTAGGGTCATAGGTTGGACTCCAATTAGCTCATATTGGGTCATGTCGGTTATTAGATACCTCCCACGATCTCAGTTCTGTATTTAGTACAGAATTCAATTTAAGTTTTCTTGACCATAGCATACAGACTTTCAGTTATTTAGTTTATCTGATTTCAGTATTTCACTTATAGACTTCTTCAGTATCATGTTATATGCTTGGTCACGCATTCTTAGATTTTACAACTTTCATGCATATTATGCATCAGTTATCTCATGTTATTTAGTTAGTTAGTATTTTATGCACTTGAACCTATGCATTTCATTCTAACCTCATCTCAATACCAGTACATTCAAAGTATTGACTGTCTACTGTCTTCACGTTATGATGTCTTATATCACAAGTTCGAATGCTCAGTTTCCTGACCGCGTGTAGATAGTTTAGCTTATCAGCTGCAGCAGTTGAGGTGAGTCTTCATATGTCGAGGACCTGTTATGCTATTATAGTATTCTCGCATTTTTTTCAGTTAGTTTAGGTTGGAGTTAGCTGAGTCCTATCCCATAAACTCTTTTCACTTAGTTTAGAGGCTTTCAGACATACAGTTAGTTAGTTAGATAGTAGTTGGTTTTTATCAGACATATTTAGTTATTTCAGACATATTTTAGTATTTAGTTTAACATTACTTTATAATTATTCAAAGCTTATGACATTGCCAGTTTAATTCCGCATATATGTATTTTGTAACTTTATTTAGGCTCACAGCAGGTACCAGCTCATGGGTTAGCTTGTGGTCACTTGTGATAGTAAGCACCTCTATCGCAACTAGGGGGTAGCTTCAGTACCTGACAAAACTTGGTATCAGGGAAAGGTTTCACAGTTTCCTAGGGGGTTTGAAAGCCACATTGAGTAGAGTCTTATGTATGTGTGTGAAGTGTGCCACACTTGTGGACCAGAGCCTAAGAGATGTTTTAGGAAAAGTTTCCCTTCTTTTAGTATCATGACATATGAATGAGCATGAGCTCTATTTAAACTCTCTTTATAATTTGTCCTTCCTTACGTGTATAGAGAATTCCTCCCAGAAAGAATAACAGAAGAATAAATTAAAATTAGGTTGCACCTCTGCCTATTCAGGAAGATCCCCTGAATGAGCATGTCTCTCATGCCGAATTTAGAGTTGCATTCACTACCTTAGCTTCTCAGTAGTAGCTCAGAATAATCAGCAGGTTGCTGCTCTAGACAATCCAGTGGCTAACACAGCTGCATCCAGGATTTGGTACTTTACCCGAATAAACCCTCTTTTATTTTCATGATCCAAGTCTGAGGAGGATCCATGGGAATTTCTTGATATAGTTTAGAAAGTTACTGATATTATGGGTGTCACCTCAACTGAAAGTGCAGATTTGGATGCTTACCAGTTGCAGGATGTAGCTTATACGGGTATAAGTAGTGGAAGGAGGATAGGG